>NC_134356.1:241711540-241816540 GCF_048569485.1 Anomaloglossus baeobatrachus
CGGCCACCCCCTCATTACCCATGACCCCACTAGTAGCCCCCCCGGCCACCCCCTCATTACCCATGACCCCACTAGTAGCCCCCCCGGCCACCCCCCTCATTACCCATGACCCCACTAGTAGCCCCCCCGGCCACCCCCTCATTACCCATGACCCCACTAGTAGCCCCCCCCAGGCCACCCCCTCATTACCCATGACCCCACTAGTAGCCCCCCCGGCCACCCCCTCATTACCCATGACCCCACTAGTAGCCCCCCCGGCCACCCCCTCATTACCCATGACCCCACTAGTAGCCCCCCCGGCCACCCCTCATTACCCATGACCCCACTAGTAGCCCCCCCGGCCACCCCCTCATTACCCATGACCCCACTAGTAGCCCCCCCGGCCACCCCCTCATTACCCATGACCCCACTAGTAGCCCCCCCGGCCACCCCCTCATTACCCATGACCCCACTAGTAGCCCCCCCGGCCACCCCCTCATTACCCATGACCCCACTAGTAGCCCCCCCGGCCACCCCCTCATTACCCATGACCCCACTAGTAGCCCCCCCGGCCACCCCTCATTACCCATGACCCCACTAGTAGCCCCCCCGGCCACCCCCTCATTACCCATGACCCCACTAGTAGCCCCCCGGCCACCCCCTCATTACCCATGACCCCACTAGTAGCCCCCCCGGCCACCCCCTCATTACCCATGACCCCACTAGTAGCCCCCCGGCCACCCCCTCATTACCCATGACCCCACTAGTAGCCCCCCCGGCCACCCCCTCATTACCATGACCCCACTAGTAGCCCCCCGGCCACCCCCTCATTACCATGACCCCACTAGTAGCCCCCCCGGCCACCCCCTCATTACCCATGACCCCACTAGTAGCCCCCCCGGCCACCCCCTCATTACCCATGACCCCACTCCCCAACTAGTAGCCCCCCCGGCCACCCCCTCATTACCCATGACCCCACTAGTAGCCCCCCCGGCCACCCCCTCATTACCCATGACCCCACTAGTAGCCCCCCCGGCCACCCCCTCATTACCCATGACCCCACTAGTAGCCCCCCCGGCCACCCCCTCATTACCCATGACCCCACTAGTAGCCCCCCCGGCCACCCCCTCATTACCCATGACCCCACTAGTAGCCCCCCCGGCCACCCCCTCATTACCCATGACCCCACTAGTAGCCCCCCCGGCCACCCCCTCATTACCCATGACCCCACTAGTAGCCCCCCCCGGCCACCCCCTCATTACCCATGACCCCACTAGTAGCCCCCCCCGGCCACCCCCTCATTACCCATGACCCCACTAGTAGCCCCCCCGGCCACCCCCTCATTACCCATGACCCCACTAGTAGCCCCCCCGGCCACCCCCTCATTACCCATGACCCCACTAGTAGCCCCCCCGGCCACCCCCTCATTACCCATGACCCCACTAGTAGCCCCCCCGGCCACCCCCTCATTACCCATGACCCCACTAGTAGCCCCCCCGGCCACCCCCTCATTACCCATGACCCCACTAGTAGCCCCCCCGGCCACCCCCTCATTACCCATGACCCCACTAGTAGCCCCCCCGGCCACCCCCTCATTACCCATGACCCCACTAGTAGCCCCCCCGGCCACCCCCTCATTACCCATGACCCCACTAGTAGCCCCCCCGGCCACCCCCTCATTACCCATGACCCCACTAGTAGCCCCCCCCCGGCCACCCCCCTCATTACCCATGACCCCACTAGTAGCCCCCCCGGCCACCCCCCTCATTACCCATGACCCCACTAGTAGCCCCCCCGGCCACCCCCTCATTACCCATGACCCCACTAGTAGCCCCCCCGGCCACCCCCTCATTACCCATGACCCCACTAGTAGCCCCCCCGGCCACCCCCTCATTACCCATGACCCCACTAGTAGCCCCCCCCGGCCACCCCCTCATTACCCATGACCCCACTAGTAGCCCCCCCCGGCCACCCCCTCATTACCCATGACCCCACTAGTAGCCCCCCCGGCCACCCCCTCATTACCCATGACCCCACTAGTAGCCCCCCCGGCCCCCAACCCCCCCCCCCCTCATTACCCATGACCCCACTAGTAGCCCCCCCGGCCACCCCCTCATTACCCATGACCCCACTAGTAGCCCCCCCGGCCACCCCCTCATTACCCATGACCCCACTAGTAGCCCCCCCGGCCACCCCCTCATTACCCATGACCCCACTAGTAGCCCCCCCGGCCACCCCCTCATTACCCATGACCCCACTAGTAGCCCCCCCGGCCACCCCCTCATTACCCATGACCCCACTAGTAGCCCCCCCCGGCCACCCCCTCATTACCCATGACCCCACTAGTAGCCCCCCCCGGCCACCCCCTCATTACCCATGACCCCACTAGTAGCCCCCCCGGCCACCCCCTCATTACCCATGACCCCACTAGTAGCCCCCCCGGCCACCCCCTCATTACCCATGACCCCACTAGTAGCCCCCCGGCCACCCCCTCATTACCCATGACCCCACTAGTAGCCCCCCCGGCCACCCCCTCATTACCCATGACCCCACTAGTAGCCCCCCCGGCCACCCCCTCATTACCCATGACCCCACTAGTAGCCCCCCCGGCCACCCCCTCATTACCCATGACCCCACTAGTAGCCCCCCCCGGCCACCCCCCTCATTACCCATGACCCCCACTAGTAGCCCCCCCGGCCACCCCCTCATTACCCATGACCCCACTAGTAGCCCCCCCGGCCACCCCCTCATTACCCATGACCCCACTAGTAGCCCCCCCGGCCACCCCCTCATTACCCATGACCCCACTAGTAGCCCCCCGGCCACCCCCTCATTACCCATGACCCCACTAGTACCCCCCCGGCCACCCCCTCATTACCCATGACCCCACTAGTACCCCCCCGGCCACCCCCTCATTACCCATGACCCCACTAGTACCCCCCCGGCCACCCCCTCATTACCCATGACCCCACTAGTACCCCCCCGGCCACCCCCTCATTACCCATGACCCCACTAGTACCCCCCCGGCCACCCCCTCATTACCCATGACCCCACTAGTACCCCCCCGGCCACCCCCTCATTACCCATGACCCCACTAGTACCCCCCCGGCCACCCCTTCATTACCCATAACCCCACTAGTACCCCCCCGGCCACCCCTTCATTACCCATAACCCCACTAGTACCCCCCCGGCCACCCCTTCATTACCCATAACCCCACTAGTACCCCCCCGGCCACCCCCTCATTACCCATGACCCCACTAGTACCCCCCCGGCCACCCCCTCATTACCCATGACCCCACTAGTACCCCCCCGGCCACCCCCTCATTACCCATGACCCCACTAGTACCCCCCCGGCCACCCCCTCATTACCCATGACCCCACTAGTACCCCCCCGGCCACCCCCTCATTACCCATGACCCCACTAGTACCCCCCCGGCCACCCCTTCATTACCCATAACCCCACTAGTACCCCCCCGGCCACCCCTTCATTACCCATAACCCCACTAGTACCCCCCCGGCCACCCCTTCATTACCCATAACCCCACTAGTACCCCCCCGGCCACCCCTTCATTACCCATAACCCCACTAGTACCCCCCCGGCCACCCCTTCATTACCCATAACCCCACTAGTACCCCCCCGGCCACCCCCTCATTACCCATGACCCCACTAGTACCCCCCCGGCCACCCCCTCATTACCCATGACCCCACTAGTACCCCCCGGCCACCCCCTCATTACCCATGACCCCACTAGTACCCCCCAGGCCACCCCTTCATTACCTATGACCCCACTATTACACCCAGCCGCCTTTTTAGTACCCCCATCCTCCTCTCTACCGCCTATCACTTGCCATTTACATTTTCTTGAATATAGCCATCCTGATACCTTTAGCCCACTTGCTCTCTGGGAACACTTAGATGGATTAGGTGGATTTAGGGTGGGCTAGAGGAAGGTATGTTGCCCCCCACTAAGTACATCAGTAAGGAATTATTCATCTATCTTGGCCCTGTGCCCCTATAACAGCAGTGCACGTACCTTCCCTGTATATAATACGCCCCTGCCACCCCGGTTAGCCTCATGTAGCCACTGACTGCTGCCCTCCATGTACAGCAGCCCGGGGCAGTATAGGAGCCGTCTATCCCCCGTCGGGCCACGTGCAGTTCTGATCCTCCTCCGCAGGAATGTGTGCACGGTGCTGGCGCCCTCCCCCGGAGAGGTGAGGTACTGCTCCCGGAGCCTCCGATGGTAACTTACAATGAGCCCGCTGCCAGCATATACCGCCCTCCGAGCCATGGAGGTGGCCAGTACATCTCCTCCGGCAGGGCGAGCAGTCCGCTCGGTCCATGTGCTGGCGGCCTCCTCCCCGCCCCGGTCTGCAGACAAAGCGCGCCTCCTCCTCCGCAATGTCCTCACTGCTTCCCTGTGCACACGCGTGTTCGGTCCCAGCACAGCCGCGCTCTGCCCCGCCGCACTCCGCACGTCTCTGCCGCATATGGCTCCTCCAGTTTGCATGAAATTCGCGGGAAGCGTCAGTCTGGGCGGGAACTGCAGACACTGCGCTGAGGGCTGTCGGGAAATGTAGTCCAGTCAGATGTCAGCGCTGAGAGCGGCCCCACCTCATTCCAGCTACACGTGGGGCTGAGCTGCTGAGCAGGCGAGTTAGCTCTGGTGCTCGCTGTTATCAGGAGCTCAGACTCGAGGGTTCTAATAGCTCACTGACAGAACAGTGACATCCATAGTCCTCCCAGAAAAAAAGGGAGGCATCCTGGCAGGAAGGGGCGAGGAATGCAGATGCTGCTCCTATGAGGGAGCAAAAACCTCCTGAGATTCCCCTTAAAGGGTTATTTCCAGCTTCTTAAGATATTATATATATATATATATATATATATATATATATATATACAGGGTGGTCCAAACGTAGGTGGACAATATGTGTACTAGGGTTATCAAACATGGTGTAAAGTGAAACTGACTCAGTTGCCCTTAGCAACCAATCAAATTCCACCTTTCATTTTCCAAAGAGTGTGAAGAATGAAAAGTGGAATCTGATTGGTTGCTAAGGGCAACTGAGTCAGTTTCACTTGGGTTATCCAGCACTGGAACAACTCTTGATTCCATGTTTCCCTCAGGTAGTGGACAACCCCTTTAACGACCGCCGATACGCCTTTCAACGGCGGCAGAAGAGGGTACTTATTCCTTTCCGCCGCTTTTTTACGGCGGTGAGAAATAAGTGAATAGCGCCCCCTAGCGATGGAAAATCTCTGGGGTTTCAGCTACCAAGGGTAACTGAGACCCTGGATATCACAATTTGGGCCGTTTTTTCCGGTCCCCGATCACGTGATACCCGGTATACACCGTATACCGTGATGATGTGATAGTAAATGTCAGCGCCGGTACAAAAGTGATTTATCTCTTACCTGGCATGATCAAACATGTCAAATAGGAGATAAATCTCGTTCCACAGTCTCCTCCGGTTCCCAGGTGTTGTCAAAGTGCTCCCCCCTGGCTCCCAACCCCCTCCTGGCAAGCCAAAATTGCAGGCACGACTGGCGGCGCACGCTGCATTCACCCTCCTCCTGATTTCTGTTGCATGTGACATCTCAGATGCAACAGAAATGTCATCCCCAGGTCCCCCCCTGCTCTGTCCCGGTCTCCCTTACCTCCTTGCTGCGGTGATCCCTCATCCTCTTCAGACACATGTCGGCCGCATGCGCAGAAGACTGCTCTAAGCGCCGGCTCCCTGCTAAGCAGCGACAGTAAGGTTACTGCTGCTCACACAGCCCTGGTATAGACCCGGGGAGGGTGAGTGGAGTATCATGTCACTGCAGCCACTCTCCTCACATGGAGGGTCTGAACTTCTAGAAAATAGGGTGTACATTCCCTAAGTGTGTACCCCATATTCTGGAAGGTGCAGAAACGTCATGGGATCTCCAAAATGGATTACGGCAGGCCGGATTGTTTTTTTTCTTCAATAAATTGGTGAAAAAGGTAATGTGTTGGTGAGCGTTTTTTCAAATAACTTTTTTTTTGTCTTTTTTTTTTATTACTGACAGTTTGTGATGTCGAATATCTGATAGACGCCGTGACATTACTAACCGCTGGGCTTGATGCCAGGTGACATTACACAGCTGGTATCAACCCCTTATATTACCCCTTTTGCCACTGCACCAGGGTAGGGGGATGATCTGGGGTGAAGCACCAGGATTGGTGCATCTAATGAATGTGCCACTTCTGGGGTGGCTGCGTCCTGGTATTTTTAGGCTGGGAAGGTCCAATAACCATGGCCCTTCCCACCCTGATAATACCAAATCACAGCTATCCACTTTACCTTAGCTGTTGGTCTAATTTGGCAGGGACCCCACATTTTTTTAATTATTTATAAATAATTATAAAAAAACAGCCTGGAGTGACCTCCAAATTGGACCACCAGCCAAGGTGAAGTTGTCAGCTGTGGTCTACTGGCTGCAGCCGTCTGCTTTACCCTAGCTGGCTATCAAAAATGGGGTGACCCCACGTGTTTTTTTTTTTATTATTTTATATTTGGGCTAAATACAAGGTTAAGCACAATGAAAGTCACTAACGGGTGCCAGCTTAGACTATGCAGGGGGTGGGAAATTATATATGTTTTAGATATCTACCCATCCATCCATCTTAGCTTTTTTAGACTATGTGCCCACAATCAGTATTTGCAGCGTTTTGGATGCAGTTTTTTTCACTTTGTCCATAACGTTGCGTTGTGCAGTACAAGCGCAGTGGAAGGATTTTTAAAATCCACTTCACTTCTTTTCTCTGCAGCATAAACTGACCTGCGGTGCAGCTTCCTGAGCAGCAGCATGTCAATTTATGCTGCAGGGACTAAAGTATTCTTCGGAGGGAGAATAAAGTCTGCAGCGGCTCGAACCCATATTGTATGCACAGGCAGCTGCATTCTCCCGTGGACAACACTTACATATCTGCAGAAGGGCTTACACTTTGTCCTAGACACAGTGTTGCTGGATTGTGGGCACATAGCCTAAAAATAAATTTGGCGCTACAACAACATTTTTGTGAAGTACCTGTAGATTGAAATTGCTCACTATACCCCTGAATAAAGTGTATAAAGGGTCTAGTTTCCAAGATGGGGGTCACTTGTGGGGGGTTTCTGCTGTATAGGTACCCTAGGGGCCCTGCAAATGCGACATGGTACCCACAATTTATTTCAACTTTTACAAAATTCAAATCATGCTCCTTACATTCTGAGCCTTACTGTTTGTCCAAACAGAGGGGGTTTTTTTTGCCACATATGGAGTATCATTGCGCTTATAACAAATTGGATAACAATTCTTGAAAAAGTAAGAAATTTGGTGCTAAAGCAACATTTTTTTGAAAACATTTAACATTTTCAATATGACTACCTAAGGTTATCAAAAATCAAATTCTGTGAAGTACCTGTGGGTTCAAAATGCACACTATACTCCTACATAAAATACTTGAGGGGTCTAGTTTCCAGAATAGGGTCACTTATGGGGGAGCTCCACTGTTTAGGCACCTCAGGGGGTCTCCTAATGCAACATGGCATTCACACGATTCCTGCCAATTTTACAGTCAAATGGCACTCCTTTCCTTCCAAGCCCTGCCATGCACCCAAATAGTTGATTTCCACAACATATGAGGTAGTGACGAACTCCGGAAAAATCGCACCATAAATTTCATGGTTATTTTTTTTCCTGTTACCCTTGTGAAAAAAAAAGCTATGTGGTTGAAGTAACAATTTTGTGATAAAATTTTATTTTTTTATTTTCACAGCTGAACGTTATAAAATTCTGTGAAGCACCTGGGGGTTCAGGGTACTCACCAAACATCTAGATAAATTCCTTGAGAGGCCTAGTTTACAATATGGGGTCACTTGTGGTGGTTTTTTGCGGTTTACGTACCTTAGGGGCCCTACAAATGCGACATGGTACCTACAATCTTTTTCAGCCAAATTTGCTTTCCATAATTCAAATACCGCTCCTTCCGTTCCAAACCCTCTCATTTGTCCAAACAAAGGTTTCTGACCACATGTGAGGTATCACCGCACTCATAAGAAAGTGGGTAACAAACTTTGGGGTCCAATTTTTGGAATCACCTCTTGAAAAAGTAAGAAAATTGATGTTAAAGCAGCATTTTTGAGAAAAAAAAATGAAATTTTTCAATATGACAACCTAACATTATCAAAATCTTTGAAGTACCTGTGGATCCAAAATGCTCACTATACCCCTAGATAGAAGCCTTGAGGGGTCTAGTTTCCAAAATCGGGTCACTTGTGAGGGATTTCTGCTGTTTAGGTACCTTAGTGGACCTGTAAATGCAACATGGTGCCCGCAATTTCAGCCAACTTTGCTTTCCAAAATTCAAATATTGCTCCTTCTGTTCTGAGCCCTCCCATTTGCCCAAACAAAGGTTTCTGACCACATGTGGAGTATCGGCGCGTTCATAAGAAAGTGGGGAATACGTTTTGGGGTTCAGTTTGTTGTGTTATTTCCTCTAAAAGTGAATACATTTGGGATAGAGCAATATTTTTAGGTAAAATTTTATTTTTAGCTTTTTTTCATTCCACATTGCTTTAGTTCCTGTGAAGCACCTGAAGGGTTAATAAACTTCTTGGGTGTGGTTTTTAGTACTTGGGGGGGGGGGTGCAGTTTAGAATGGTGTCACTTTAGGGTATTTACTGTCACCCAGGCCTCTCAAAGCCACTTCATATGTGATGTGGTGCCTAAAAAAAAAAAAAAAAATGGTTTTGTAAATTTTGTTCAAAAAATGTGAAATTGCTGATGAACTTTGAACCCCTCTAACTTCCTAACCCCAAAAAATATTGTTTCAAAAATAGCGCTGCTGTAAAGTAGACAAGTGGGAAATGTTATTTATTAACTATTTTGTGTGACTGAACTTTCTGGTTTAAGGGCATACAAATTCAAAGTTTTTGCAAAATTTTCATTAAACTTCTGATTTTTTTCACAAATAAAAGCAAAAGATATCGTCCTAAACTTACCCCTATCATGAAGTACAATATGTAATGAAAAAACAGTATCAGAATCACTAGGATCCGCTGAAGCGCTTCAGAGGTATAACTTCTGATAGTGACACTGGTCAGAATTGCAAAAAATGGCCTGGGCATTAAGTACAAAACTGGCTTTCACCTTAAAGCCCCACTCCAATGTTTTGAGGTTGGTTTTTTTTTATATTGCACTGCTGGAGTGGGGCTTTAAATGTAAGTCCCCTGTCCCCGTTTTACTCTTGTACAGAAGTGGAATGGGTGCTGTCGTGTTCCTTCGCCTAAAGACACCAATCACATTTTTTGTATTGTGTATAATGGGAATTGTGTTTTGCGTCTTTTGTAAATATTGTGCCATACTAGTATATGATGTGATGTTTGCCTGTCTAGTGTAACCTGTGATATATGGTAAAGTACAACGTATACCACTTTTATATGCACTATGCACCATGGTCTGATAATATTTTCCAAACCAAATGAACCTATAGAAATCAAATATTACAAATTATAAATTTTTATTTCAAATATTAAATTGTATAAATATAAAATTTCCAGTTTATATTTATATATTTTATATTAATGAATTCGGTATAGCTATAGTCATTATGTTTTCCTTCATATTTTGCTATTAATGTGTATTTATGTACTGATCTAATGTATTCTGAATTCAGTATAGTTATACTTGGCATACTCCCACTTGCTATTAATGTGTGTCTACATATCAGATCCCATAAAAAAAACAAAAAAAAAAAACAAATGGAAGCTCTTATTTATTATAATAAAATCCACATGTAATCCATTACTTGTTTATATTGCCTTCCCTGGATAATGCGCATGCTGGGATCGACTCACATCTAGGTCCCTTGTAATATTGTGGAATTGTACTGGAAATTTTATATTTATACCATTTTTTAATATTTGAAACAACAATTAATAATTTTTAATATTGATTTGATTTCTATAGCTTCATTTGGTTTGAAAAATATTATCAGACCATGGTGCATAGTGTTATATTTTGAAGCTTCACCACTTAGTGGGGAAATAAAACTTATGCGGGCATAGTGTGAATAAATCACTTTTATATGCAGTTACCAGACTATAGGGGAATAAATAGTAAAGTGTTGGGACTAGCCTACAAAGGGAGGAGTTAGTTCATAAGGAAAGAGTCTGTTCCTTCTACAAAAGATAGTGAAGACAGTGCTTGAGAGAAAGTCATATAGTCTCTAGGTCATCGAGGAAGAAAGGAGACTATATTGGAGATGATGGGATCCTGAAGTGTTGACTAAGACACATAACGTAAGGCAGCGCTGAGGCTAGAGACTTGCTGTCTAACAAAGGGGCTCCAGGCAGAAGGGGCCAGAGGATGGGACTCTAGCAGTAAGGCTCCAAGCCACAAAGGAGACGGACTGGTACGTGAGCGTAGTTGGCTTTCCCGGGCAGAGTCTCCCAAGCGTCTGAAAACGTAAGGCTCTTCTTTGGTACTACTGGCTACCCCTTACCCCACTCTATGAGAAGATACAAGGATACTGAAGTATCAGGAAGAAGAAGGCTCTACTCTGGCCATAGTGGCAAAATCTCTGATCCCTGCCTCTATGAGGAGATTGCACGTGGAGTCGCAGGAATGAAAAGTGACCATTACAAATTAGACTGTAGTGTTAGGCTGGGTTGTGCTGTGACTCACAGGATCAGTAAGATCGGAAACAACCCAGCGGGAACTTAGAATATGCCTAAATATGCCTTGTAGAATTGAAATATGCTGAAAGATATGTGCCCGCTGTCTGGTGTATAAAATTGTTGATTAAGATGAACCATTGAGTAAAATACTGTTTAAAATGAGCTAGTGGTCTTCTGGAAACAAGTCGTCATTTGGTCCTAGTCAGCCGGTGCCAGTGGCAGCATGCGGTCTACACGAGAGTAAAGCCCGCACCACACAGGTCCATGCACCCAGCCAGGAACATGACGTTTATGTAGCATGCCGAGGCATCTGGAGTCAATCCCTCGGACCACTCTACACTTGGCGTAGTTGACACCAAAATTGTGTCACACTGGGGAGTATGAGACAAAGTGTTTAAAGGGAACCTGTCAGGTGCAATATGCACCCAGAACCACGAGCAGTTCTGGGTGCATATTGCTAATCCCTGCCTAACTCTCCCTGTATACACTAGCATACATAAAGAGATCTTTAGAAAAAGTAATTCTAAAGATCTTTTATCTTATGCCAATGAGCATAGGGACTAGTCCCAAGGGAGTTACTGCCCCCGACTAGCTGCCCTCTCAGCATGTTAGCACACCCACAGGAGCGTACCAACATGCTGTTCAAGCGGTGCTGCACGTACCTGTGTTTACTGTGACCGCGATTCTGAATGCCAGGCACTTCCGGTCCTTCAGAGAGGTCTACTGCGCATGACTGGAAGTGCCGGGAATTCAGAAGTCTGATTGTTTGCAGTTAGACACGCTGTCACACCGGCTGGGGGCACTGTCTGACTGCAATCAATCACTAACGCAGACAAAGCAGTGAATATGTATTTGCAATAATGTGCAGCCCCGGAAGTACAATGAGCGGTCGGGAAGTAGTTACAGTTTGTAATACTATTGTATGTACTGAGGATTTCGATTGCGTTAGGGCAATGACAACCAGAGACGAGTTCTTGGTGCAAAAGAAGTTTATAATATGTAACTGCAATATGTAAACAGAACAGAATATACACAGTAATATGTAACCGCAATATGTACACAGAACAGAATATACACAGTGGAACATAAACACAGTAAATACCTGCCGGGTTCTGAGCAAAGGGGAATTCCCGGGGCTGCGCACTGGACTCCCCCAGGGAGACCACAAGGAGCGAACCCCTATACAGGGGCTGTCCGGCAATCACCCCAGAAGGTCCAAATGCACAGCAGCCGGGACACAAAAGGGCAACAGGTATAGTCCAAAAAATGTCCGTACGTGATGTGAGTCCTAGGGTGGATATGAACGGAAGGGACCAGGCAGAAGTGCCGACCAGAGACGGCAGACAGAGTCCGAGCACAGTTGGATGAGAGGTGAAGTCCAGAGCTGGTGTCAGGTGTTTCAACTGGATCCAAACAGCAATCAGGAGATGAGAGCAGCAGGGCAGGAGTACACAGGAAGCAGTATACTCAGGCAACTAGACTAAGCTTAGGGGTGGGCTTTTAAACAGATGAACAGGAAGTAGGGCAACAGAACAGAAAACTCCATGTTAACAAAGGGCAAGATCCTTCAAAAGAAAACTGGAAATCCCGGAACTCTGACACAGTTGCACTATAGACTCGGTAACTATAGTGCACTTGCTCCACTCCTCCTATCCCTTCTACCACCATTTTTAAGCGCCGGTTCAGGTCCCATAGACTTATATAGGGACCGGTATCCGGCTAGATATCCATGATCAATCTCAGGCCGGACCCGTTTTTCTTCATTTTTTTAAACCTAGTTAGTCCCGCCGATCCTGGTTATCTGCGAATCCGTCCATCTTTTTTGTATCCGTTCAAGCAAAGTATATGTGGCTTCATGAAAACTTCCTGTGGTTTGTTGTCTGTGAAAGATGCAGTTGAACTGTGCTTTTGTTGGTGATTATCTTTCCTTATAGGTAGTGTTCACATGATGCATTTATTTACCAGAATTTTCAGAAAAAGCTATAAAATCATTATGGTTTTTCAGCATTTTCATAAAGTTATGGAAAAAAAATGTATCACTAATGTATGTCATGAACACGGACGTAAACCTTTATGGGCAAGAATCGCAGTTGCTTTTTAAAGGGAAACTATCCTTTTCAAAAACGCTATTTAGGCCTCTTTCACACGTTCGTGAAAAACCACGCACGTTTTTCACGGACGTATCAGAGGTGCGTTTTGCCCTCCGTGAGCCATGTTTATGGCCTACGTGTGTTCTCCGTGTGTTAGCCGTGATAACACATGGAGAACGGGAACTTTCTGTTCACCTGTCCCTGGTATCGCTGTCCGTGGTGCTGATCTTTGGTCTCCGGTCCTGGTGACTCCCCGCTGCTGCTGCTTCCGGCCGCAGTGAAGTGAATATGCAATGAGCATAATGCGCATAATGAGCGGTGGTCGGAAGCAAGAGACAGGAGGGCTGGAGGAGGTGAGTAAAGTTTTTTTTTTTATTTTCTCAAACACGTGTGTTTTCTCCGGTGCGTGTCACATGGAACACCTCTGTGTGGTCCGTATGCGGGCCGTGTGACTTGATGCCGGAGAAAAACGGACATGTTGACGTGTGAAGCACACGGGCCCACGTATGCTCCACTCGTACACACGGTCCATGGCAGAACACGCACGTGAGCGCAGACCCATTGATTTTAATGGGTCTACGTGTGCCCGTGTCTCCGGTACGTGAGGAAAAGGACCAAACACGTACCGGAGACAAGGACGTGTGAAAGAGGCCTACATGCAGATATAGTGGTAATATGCAGGTAAATAGCATTTAAAGCATGTTAGGCTGCTTACTGGAGCAGCGACTACAGGGAGAAAATGCAGTTATATTCTTCCTGCAGCTGCTTATTTCCAATCATTGGCTTGGTGAAGGAGCTACTATACACTCTTGGGCCTGACAGAGTCCCTTTAAGTGCAGAATCCAAGAATTTTGAAACTAAAAAATGCATTAAAAAAAAAAGGTGCGTCAAATCTGCATCGAAAATCCATATAAAAAAATACAGCAAAAATGCAATAGTCAGTGGTGACTGCTACTATGTATTTTGGTACAGACTCCTGCAGAAAAAACGCAGCTGCTAAAAGACATGGACAAATTTATACTTTTTATTGGCGCATTGATCAAAAAAACAAATGCTGCAAAAATCACATCAGTCGGTCCAAAACTAAAAGAATGTACAGCGGTTATACTAGGATACGCTAAAGTTAAAATGCGCTAACAATTACCAATATTGAGTAGTCCTCAAGGGCTCAGATACCCCTGATTTGAAGTGGTTGGGTAGAAAACTCTCTGTATTGGGGTTTGTATTATAGCACACTTACTGGATGGTTGGTCTGAATAAAATATGAAATTCTGGATGCGGAGAACAATATCCTTGTTCCTATAACAACACATTAAATAAATGATTACATCCCAGAAGCAATATTGTCAGTAATGATAAATACAAGAAATATAAATAATATATTCACACTGGTCTTTACAATTACTGTACTCTGAAATGTAAATACCACGGACGGAATGTAGTATGAATCTACAATCAGCTGAAATTGCCAATATTACATTTTATGGGTGAATACCTAGGATAAAACAATGAGCAAATACCCTGCAGTAAGTAAATAAATAGTAAAAGTACATGTAAATAACAATGGGTACTTAGTTGACACTATTTTAATAAAAAAAAGCGTAACAGCCACCCCCTTTTGGGCTGTGCATTGTGTTTATGCCTACTGGCACTTGGAGATGTGGATCATTTAGCGATAGGGCACACCTTGTCATGGTATAATGGCTTTTATGCTTTTTTGATTAAAATAGTGTCAACTTAGTACCATATATTCAGGGCCAACTCCATGTTTTCGTGGGCCCCATGCACACACAAGACACGCACGTGCACAGATACTAACACATACAGGCATACGTACATATACATATTTGAAGACAACTTCACAAAAATACATATAAATAGACAAATATATACAAAGTCATGTAAAATGACATACATAGATACACACATCATACATGCACATGTAGCACCCTGAAGCCATCAGGGTGCTACAAGGTTCTACATCACCACAAGGATGCAGGGCCTACCCCCTAGGGCCCCGGGAGACCAGTGCCGGTATCAACAAAAACTCAGGTAATCCCAGTTATTCCCCAACAATCCCCCATACAATGGTACATAGCTAGGGTTGAACTAATGGATGGCCGCCTAGAGGTGGAGCCAATCTAGTCCACTAGTAGACCAGGTGGGAGGGGCAGACTGAGGATTGAGTCAGTGTGAGTGTTAGAGGAGAGGAGTAAGGTGGACGTGAGGAGACGTTCTGACTCGGGTTAATGATAACCTGGTACCCAGGAGAGTAGTTGCTGGTGGAGTGCTACCGGAACTACGCACCGACGGGGTACAGGACCCTAGGACAGGAAAGAGCTCTAAGCTGTTAACACCTGCACAGTGAGGGGACCATCAAGGACCTCGCTGACCCTAAAAATCCAAACACTCAGTAGGAAAGGGAGACCCGGGACAAGACCAGAGACTCCAACCCTACAGGGTTCACGTTACCGTCAGGCGGACAGAAGTGGACAAACCACCGGACGGGGACCCCCAGTTGCTCTACACCACGGGGACCCATTTACCAGAGACAGGTGCAGGTGAAGAAGGTACCAGAGTACTAAACTGGCACTGGGACGAAGGGGACCTGGAGGAGAAACCAGCTAGCCTCAGGTAACCAGTTACCACCAACCAGCAGTGAGTAAAAACCAGTTGCACTAAACCTCTGTGTGGACTACCTTCTTCCGACGCCTGTCACATCACCCATCCTCTGGGGCCCGGCCCTGCTTGCAGAGGGTCTACCATCCAGACTGCAATTAACACCAGCCCCAGTAGTGACATTCTGCAGCGGCGGCTACATACCTATAGCCGCAACACTGCAAGTGGAGTCATGTATGAACACTAACCTAATCCCCTGTAAATACACACCCATTACAAAAAGGCCCAGGGCACGGAACTGGGCAATGGTCACCCCAGTGACATTCCCGATATATACTGTCCGGAACAGAGTTCACCATATCCCTGGGCGCGAAACACACACACAGACACATTACAATTTTTTTAATATGGGGAAGCTGGCAGCAAGCCTCACCTCCCCCGCTTGTCTCCCACCCAGCTTCTCCTAGGCATGTGGTAGTGCAGGGCGTGCCGCGGCCGTCACTTTAAAAGACATGGCCATGCATTGTGCACTGAGATTGCTGTATATACATCACAGGGGAGGCTGGGGGGACATACACATTACTGGAGGGGCACAGACATTCCTGGGGGGCATACACATTACATGAGTGGGGGAGCATAAAGGTTACTGTATGGGGCATACAGCACTGGGGGGTATACAGCACTGAGGGGGCATTCAGCTCTGGGGGAAGCTAGTTGGTGCTGTGGCTTCTCTTCACCTATGGGACAGGAGTGCACCATGCGTTAACACCACCCACAGATTAACTCCTTCCTATAATGCGCATGTAAGCAGCGTTCAGCAATGAACCCTGCCCCAGGATGACACACGGATGGTAAAAGCAGACACCCTGACCGTACACGGATAACAAACTGATAGTAAAAGCAGACACACGGATCATACACTGATGACACATGATGGTAAAAGCGAACACACTGACCATACACTGATGACACATGATGGTAAAAACAGGCACACTGATGGTAAAAGCTGACACACTGACTGTACACGGATAACACACTGATGGTAAAAGCAGACACACGGATCATACACTGATGACACATGATGGTAAAAACAGGCACACTGATGGTAAAAGCTGACACACTGACTGTACACGGATAACACACTGATGGTAAAAGCAGACACACGGATCATACACTGATGACACATGATGGTAAAAACAGGCACACTGATGGTAAAAGCTGACACACTGACTGTACACAGATAACACACTGATGGTAAAAGCAGACACACGGATCATACACTGATGACACATGATGGTAAAAACAGGCACACTGATGGTAAAAGCTGACACACTGACTGTACACGGATAACACACTGATGGTAAAAGCAGACACACGGATCATACACTGATGACACATGATGGTAAAAGCGGACACACTGACTGTACACTGATGGTAATAGCGGACACACTGACTGTACACAGATGGTAAAAGCGGACACACTGACTGTACACTGATGGTAATAGCGGACACACTGACCGTACACTGGTGGTAATAGCGGACAGACTGACTGTACACAGATGGTAATAGCGGACACACTGACTGTACACAGATGGTAATAGCGGACACACTGACTGTACACTGATGGTAAAAGCGGACCCACTGACAGTACACTGATGGTAATAGCGGACACACTGACTGTACACTGATGGTAAAAGCGGACCCACTGACCGTACACTGATGGTAATAGCGGACACACTGACCGTACACTGATGGTACTAGCGGACACACTGACTGTACACAGATGGTAATAGCGGACACACTGACCGTACACAGATGGTAAAAGCGGACCCACTGACCGTACACTGATGGTAATAGCGGACACACTAACCATACACTGATGGTAAAAGCGGACCCACTGACTGTACACTGATGGTAATAGCGGACACACTGACCGTACACTGATGACACAAGATGGTAAAAGCAGACACGGACCATACATTGATGCAAAACACTGATGACACCAGTAGCATTTTTTCACGTATGTGTTTAAATACAGACGTGTGAATGAAGCCTAAAGGTGTACCCACATGTGACTGATACACGGCAGATTTCCCAGCAGTGTGGATTTTATAACACACCATCCACACACTACTGAAAAAATATGCAGAGTAAATTGTCCTGCACTGAGGATTTTCAAACGAATGAATGCATTGCATATCTTATTTGCAAATACCCATATCCATCACCAGCTGTAAAATGTTTGACAAACTGTATTATGTGTAAATGTTTCTCTAGACATGTCTTCTGCAACCCAATTAACATCTGACTGTATGCTAAACTACGTCTGGCGCCTGAATACCTCATTTTGCTATGGTAGTTACATTTGCAAAATGAGATAAAGAGGAGCTATTGGTTATAATAAAAACATAAAACAAACAGTAGATTAAATTATGTATTTTCTCAAATATGTATATGTCATCTAACAAATCTGAGGATTTTCTTTGGTGTTACAGGTCTTACTTTCAATTTAACAACGTAATCACAAAATCAGGTGAGACTCTCTTGTGTGGCACACACCAACTGTGAGAGCGAAGCAGATTTGTGGCAAACCTCCCGTCCGCGGACCGTTTCCAGGCCGATTCCCGGGGGGTGCCAGGTTTCAGCCGCTGGCCCTTTAATTCTCCTGCAGAGTGTATGCACGAAGAAATGAATTCCATGGCCCCCAAAACGCTGGATTACATCCCGACACTGGCTGGTGCTAGGGCGTTCTTTGAGCGTGGCGTTAAAAGACTATGCACTAACAAACTCCATGCATAGAAGACTTATGGCGGTTTTTGAAAAGAAGGGTGGCTATATTGGTCACTGATATTTTATTTTGAAATTTTTGTACATTTTGAGTGGTTTACTCTTAACAGATGAAATAAATAATTGAAATGGAAAAATGTAAATGTTTCATTTAGTTGCATAATAATTCTGCACACTAATAGTTGCCCAAATATTAGGCACACATTCTCCTAAAAAAAGACAAAACCTTACTTTTGCATTCTTAAATATTTAGGTTTTGGGTTTATGAACATTTTGGACTGACCAACAGCAATGTAGTTATTTATTAATGAACTTAATCAAAATTACAAATTGCCTAATGGTGCACACAGTGTATAAACAGTCTTAATGTATCCTGAGATTTACATAGTAGTTTGTGTCCTATGTGAATATATTATATGACATATATACAGCAGTTGCAATGTCTCATACAGGATGTATACAGTAGTCTTAATATATATACAGCAGTCTTGGGGCATCCTATATGATGAATGTACAGCTGTGTCAGAGTCTTCTATGTATATACAACTGTCTCAGTGTCTCGTCTCCTATGTGATGTAAATACCATGGTCTCGGTGTCACAGGTGACAGTCCTGTGGTTTCTGGCCACAGAAGGTCACAGCGTTTGGCTGCACATAATGCTCCCTGACATTGTTCCTGCTGTCAGTATTTATTGGTATAGGTAGCTCTCCTGCTGGATTCATCCCTCTGCCTAGTGGACCCAGCGGGAGCTCGCTTTCCATCCAGATGCTGATCTCCAGCATTCTTTTGGTGCTTAAATACTCTTTCCTTCCTTGTACTTGTGCTGGTGATATTTTTCAGTTCATTCAAGGCTTGGTTGCAAGCAGGTGGCTTGTACTCCTCTGTGGGGTTGACGAAGAGCTCATCCTATTTGTTCACTATTTAAGGCCCAGTAGTAGGGATACCTAGGATCAGGTATCCGGCTTGGCGCATAGGTGTGGAACCTATCTAAGGTCCCCATGGACCATAAGTAGGTTTGGTCAGGGATCCCATCTTTTCTTTCCCTAGACACAGGGTTTTCCTTTTACCATTCGCTTGGTACTTCCCCGTACCTAGTATTACACTCGGTGTCTCCTATCTGATGTATATACAATAGTCTCGGTGTGTCCTATCTGATCTATATACCATAGCCTCGGTGATTCTTATGTGGTGTATACAGCAGACTCTGGATGTCTAGTATGTGATGTATTCATAGCAGTCCCAGTGTATCTTATGTGATGTACATACATTAGTGTTGGTACCTCTTATATTATATACACAAAAGTCTCGTTGTCTCCTATAGGATGTATATACAAGAGTCTCAATACCTCCTATGTCATGTTTACAGCAGTTTTAGTGCATCCTATGTGATGTATACAGCAGTCTCGGTTTCCTATGTGATGTAAATACAGCAGACAATGTCTCCTTTTTAATGTATACTGCAGCGCTTCAGTCTATCCTATGTGATGTAATTACAGCAGTCGGTGTCTCCTATGTGATGAATGCAGAAGTTGTAGTATCTTCTATGCGATGTATATACAGGAGTTGCAGTGCATCCTATTGGATGTATATACAGAAGTTGCAGTATCTGAGTTATACAGCAGACTTGCCACATTCTATAAACGTTACATAAGTATTGAAGAAATTCCCACTTTGAGGAAACATGCACTGTAATATCCATCGGTGTTCACTTACTGCTGCAGACAGTTCTTTTTAAAATCCTACCATCGCAAAAGTTGACTGTGCTCTAGACTTAACTGAAGCAAACCTGGAAAAGCAATTGCGAGTAGCAACATACTCATACCACCTACCATTATACACATCACCAACCAGAAGCTGTTCCTGCTGATAGATTAGGGGTTGAGTTAATTAAATATTTGACCAAATATACCGTATTTTTCGGACTATAAGACGCACCCTGGTATTAGAGGAAGAAAATAAAATTTTAAGCAAAAAATGTGGTCATGACACTGTTATGGGGCAAGGATCTTCTGCTGACAGTGTATGGGGATAATGTCCCCAAATTCTCTACTAAGGTACCCCATCCTGCTAATGATCCTCCTGCCTTGTATATGTACCCCATCCTGGTATATGCCCTTATCCTGCTATATACTGCCATCCTGCTATATGCCGCCATCCTGATATATACTGCCATCCTGCTCTATATTCTCATCCTGCTATATACCGCCATCCATCCTGCTATATACCCCATCCATCCTGCTATATGGCCCCATCCTGCTATATACCGCCATCGATCCTGCTATATACACCCATCCTGCTATATACACCCATCCTGCTATATACACCCATCTTGCTATATACACCAATCCTGATAAATAACCCCATCCTGGTATATGGCATGTATTCTGTATCACACACAAAAAAAAACAAAAAAACCCCGTTTATACTCACCTTTCCTCGCTCCATGCAGCATTGCTTCTCCCCCTGTCTGTGGCGGCAGCAACGCCGCTGGAGTGTGGAGCCGTCACCGGTCACTTCCCTGCAGCATCGCGATGTCCTCCCGTCTGCCCGTCAGCTGACCTGCGTGACTAGCGGCGCGCACAGCGATGACGTCATCGCTGTGCTCAACGCTCTCTACACAGATCAGCTGACCGTCAGACGGGAGGACATCGCGAAGCTGCAGGGGAACGGTGAGTATGTATACTGATTCACTGCACCGCGCTGATGATGATGCGCTGGGAGCAGTGAATACAGCCGCCCATGATCACTCCAGGCTGTAGTTGCCAGGGGTGATCAGGGCCGGCTGTTTAATATGCGCGCACCCCCCCGCCCATCATCCCGCCCACCTGTCAGCACCGGCTTGAGCGCTGAGACATGGGCAGGAGGATGGGTGTGCATATGGAATTAGCGGGCCCACGTGGTCACGGTAGGCGCTGCTACAGCCTGCTTGTGCCCCCGATGACCTGCTCCACCGCAGCACCCTCATTCCCGGCCACAGCCCTATAGTCAGACCATAAGACGCACCCCCCACTTTCCCCCAACATTTGGGGGGAAAAAAGTGCGTTTTATGGTCCGAAAAATACGGTAGTAGGATACAGTTTAAGTTGATAATTTTGTATGGCCTGCAAATGCTGTTAGAAATGTTCAAATGTTTCTTTGCAGAAGAAACGTTCTCCAGTCCTGCTGTTAAAGGAGTTATTCACCAGTTAAGCCAATTAAGGACCGAATTTAAAAGGGAATTTGTCAGCAGGTTTTTGCTATGTAATCTGAAGACAGCAGGCTGCAAGGGTTAAAGAACATAATTTGGGAATGCCTGTCTTGTCAAGGTCAGATCTGTTGTTCATTTGCTGTTTGTTTAACCCTTTAACCCCCCTCCCCCAGCCTGTTATCTCTGTCATAACCAGGCCAATTTTTTTTCATTTCTGACCAGTGTCACATTATATGGTAATAACTATGGATCACAGTAATTCTGAGATTGTTATTTCATGACATATTGTATTTCATAGTAGAGGTAAATTCAGGACGATATTTTTTTGTGTTTGTGAAAACATAGGAAATTTGGCAAATATTTGGCAATTTTCAAACTTTGAATATTTATGCCCTTCAACCAGAGATATGTCACACAGAACAGTTAATAAATAACATTTCCCACATCTCTACTTAACATCTGCACCATTTTTGAAACATAATTTTTTGGTAGGAAGTTAAACTTTTAACCCTTCTATGAGAAATTTCTAATTTTCCACCAAAATTTATAAACCTTTAGAAATTTTTTTTACATATGAAGTCACTTTGAGGCCTATATGACAGAAAATACCTAAAAGTGACACGATTCTAAAAACTGCACCTCTCAACGTGCTCAAAACCACATCCAAGAACTTTATCAACTCTTCAAGTGCTTCACAAAAACTAAAGCAATCTGGAATGAAAAAAAATGTAAATTTTATTTTTTCCCAAAAAAATGTATACTTTGGCCCCAAATTTTGCATTTTCACAGGAAGAGAAAATCCACCATACAATTTCTTGTGCAATTTCTCCTTAGTACACAGATACCCCAAATGTGGTGGAAATTTACTGTTTGGGCGCACGGCAGGGCTCGAAAGGGAAGGAGCGCTATTTGAATTTTAGAGCGCAAAATCAGTGGACGCCATGTCGTATTTGGAGTGCTCCTGATGTGCCTAAACAGTGGAAGCCCCTATAAATGACAATTTTAGATGCTAGACCCCTCAAGGAATTTATTTAGATATTTGGTGAGCACCTTGAATTCCCAAGTGCTTCACTGAATTTTATAACGTTGAACCAGGAAAATGAAAAACTATATTTTTACCAAAAAAAATGTTGCTTTATCCCCAAATCTTCAATTTTCACAAGGGTAAAAGGAGAAAATGCACAGTACAGTTTGTTATGAAACTTCTCCAGAGTACGCCAATACCACATTTTTGGTGAAAAACTACTGTTTGTGTGCACAGCATGGCTCGCAAGGGGAGGAGCACCATTTGACTTTTTGAATGCAAAATCATCTGAATTTGTTAGTGGATGCCATGTCATGTTTGGAGAGTCACTGAAATGATAGATCTCAACAGTGGAGCCCCCCCCTCCCCCATCCCCCACAAAGTCAATCCATTTTGGAATATACAGTTAGGTCCAGAAATATTTGGACAGTGACACAAAGT
Source organism: Anomaloglossus baeobatrachus (assembly GCF_048569485.1). Taxonomy (NCBI): domain Eukaryota; kingdom Metazoa; phylum Chordata; class Amphibia; order Anura; family Aromobatidae; genus Anomaloglossus; species Anomaloglossus baeobatrachus. The sequence continues at coordinate 241,734,355 of NC_134356.1, forward strand.
TTTGTTATTTTAGCTGTTTACAAAAACATGTTCAGAAATACAATTATATATATAATATGGGCTGAAAGTGCACACTCCCAGCTGCAATATGAGAGTTTTCACATCCAAATCGGAGAAAGGGTTTAGGAATCATAGCTCTGTAATGCATAGCCTCCTCTTTTTCAAGGGACCAAAAGTAATTGGACAAGGGACTCTAAGGGCTGCAATTAACTCTGAAGGTGTCTCCCTCGTTAACCTGGAAGCGACGCTGGACCATCCTGGATTCCGCCGGACATGGAGGGCTTTTTCGGGCTTATTAAAGTGGTGAACCAGGGTATATGTTTGTGTTTTTTATTTCTAATAAAGGATTTTTTCGGGTGTGTGTGTGTTTATTTACTGTAATTTACAGATTAATCATGGAAGGTGTCTCATAGATGCCTGACATGATTAATCTAGGACTTATTGGCAGCTATGGGCTGCCAATAACTCCTTATTACCCCGATTTGCCAACGCACCAGGGCAAATCGGGAAGAGCCGGGTACAGTCCCAGAACTGTCGCATATAATGTATGCGGCAATTCTGGGCGGCTGTTGGCTGATATTGTTAGGCTGGGGGGCTCCCCATAACGTGGAGCTCCCCATCCTGAGAATACCAGCCTTCAGCCGTATGGCTTTATCTGGCTGGTTTTAAAATTGGGGGGGACCGCACGCCGTTTTTTTTAATTATTTATTTCACTACACAGTATAGACACGCCCACCGGCTGCTGTGATTGGGTGCAGTGTGACACCTGTCCCTCAGCGTGGGGGCGTGTCTCACTGTAACCAATCATAGGCGCCGGTGGGCGGGGAAAGCAGGGAATACGAGATTGTTTAATGGGCGGCCGGCTTTTTCAAAATAGTAAAAGCCGCCGGAGCAGTGTGAATGCCGTGCAGCGCCGGGGATCGGGAATCGGTAAGTATATGAGAGAGGGCTGCTCAATTCAGTTACTCAGGAGTTTAGCGGTCACCGGTGAGTCCTTCACTGGTGACCGCTAATCAGGACGCGACACAGACAGAGCCGCAGCATCACAATGAAGTCGGGTGAAGTTCACCCGAGTTCATTCTGACAGTGCGGCTCTGTCTGTGTCTGCTGTCAGCGGCCATTCAGCTCTGCTACAAGGCTGTCTGTGTCTGCTGTCAGCGGCCATGTAGCAGAGCTGAATGGCAGATGACATAGTAAAAACGCATCCCTACACATTACACACGCTTGTCAAGTCAATAAATAAAAAAAAAAAAAAAGGTGCCCAATGCATACGTCACAGAACACATGATCTAAAGGATCGCACATAAAATTGATCAATTTAACATAGACTACTAATGCTCGTGTGACAGCAAATGAACGACCTACGTGCGATCTCATAAGATCCCGTATGCAACCTGGGCGTGTCACATCGCAAATGCGATTGTACAACTAATTGCAACGTGTAAAGCAGGCTTAACAGGGAGAAAATGGACAATAAAATTGTTGTGCAATGTCTCCTGAGTTTGCCAATACCCCATTTGTCGTCAATAACTACTTTTGAGGCACAGTGCAAAGCTATTAAGAAAAGGAGCGCTATATTGGCATGCAGATTTTGCTGGATTGGTTTGCGAGTGCTATGTCACATCGGCAGAGCCCCAGAGTTGCCAAGACTACAGAAATCTCCGAGTCTATTTTGCAAAGTACACCCCTCAATAAATTCAGCTAGGGCACTCAGTAATCTAAGTGATACATCTTTGGATTCAAGATCTCTTTGCCTACATCATGCTATTCTCCTGCAAGGGTACCGTTCCAGCAATGCCAGCTATGGTGGTCCCAAAAAGGGCTGTGACATTATCTCATGTGCCAGCTGCAATCAGTGCCTAAGAACACAGCCATTATCAAGGAACGGCATTTAATGCTTTTCCAAAAACAACTTGTCGCAATGTTCCAGGAGCAATTTGGTGATGAGCAAAGTTTTTATTTTTAGTATAAAAGTGATTTGTGAAAAAACGTCGTCTTGTCCGGGTGCTATACAAGAGGAAGAGGACCGGCAAGTGGATCGGTGAACTTGTTTATTGGGCTATGGATTTCCAGGACAGTCTGTTGTCTTCATCAGTTACATACACAAATACAATCACATGACTTTTTATAGATCATTTGACACATTATATCCAGTCATGATTGGTGCAAAGGATATTAGTAAAAACAATTGTTAAGAATAAACCCATTAAAAACATCAAAATCCTTAAAAAATCAATAAGTTAAAAAAAAAAAAAGGTGATAAAATCAGTCCCATTTCCTTTCTCATTAAAAATTTGCATGTATAAAAATTACTCCTGAAACTACATAAGTAACTGATTATATTCGGTTATTGCCTCTATCCATAAACTCTGTTTGCTGTTCAATTACTGTAGTATGGTCTTCTAGTTTTTTTTTTTTTTTTATTTTACTTAGGTTTGTCCAGAATATTGGAGTATTGTTTGTTATTATATTTTTCAGTTTTATCTTTTATTATATTTCTATTATTTCTTTAAATCCCCACACAGTTAATTTGTCCTTTATGTAGTTATTAGTTTGGGACAGCAATTAATGAATTGCTAGCGCGCAGGTTCAATAGTCTTCCAGAATGAGGTTTGCAAATTTGAAAAGCCAATAAGATTCTCTGTTAGTTTTTGGAAATGGTCCTGGCAATAATCTGATATTTGTTAAATTAATTTTAATTTAAAAAATTCAGGTTTTTTTATGGCATAAAATAAAATGTTTGAAAAAACTATGATTGAGTATCCCATTCCGGAAATTATGTCTGTGTTTATTCATTCTCTTTCTTGTGAGTTGCTTGAATGGTGCGACAGGCATATTGAAGTCCACAATTACATTCCAGAAAATAAATCACAAGAAGAGGATTGGCAGGTTAAAAATTAATAGGAAACCTTTCACCTGTAATATTGGATATAAAGGTGTTGCATCTTGATGGAACCGTATTGCAATGTAACTAATTAGACCCACCACATCTATAGCATCCTACCAAACCAGAAGGCATCAACTTTCAGATCGTTTGTCTGTAAGTGACCCGACTGGGTGCGACTAAGTTTTTGATATTTTTCTTTTTTCTGAAGACCACATGTGGATTTTTCAGATGGAATGACACTAAAATGGGATCATTCTCCAAAATAAACCAATATTTTCTAATGCATTTTCACCTAATTTTGAGAACTATTAAAAGTTGTGACAAAACAAAACTTGAAACGCTCTATCATCCCTAATCTTGAACCAAAGGTGGACATATTTACAGCTGTATTCACCATTTTACTCAATCATCTTGTTGTACACAGTTCTCTTAAATGCATCCTTCAGGATGTTACTGAGGTAGCCTCAATCTCGGTCTTAAAATTTGTGATTCACACATGAAATCATGATTTGTACAATTCTTCAGAAACCACCAGTATTGGCCATATAGTACGTTCTTAATCCATCTGGGCACGTGGCCACTGGAGAACTCCAGGAAACTGTTAATATCAACTCATTTAAGGCTAAGTTCACACTTCCGTTGTTTTGCATCAGTCACAATCCGTAGCCTTGAGGAATTACGGTATCCTGCAAAATATTTTGCAGGAATCCTGTTTTTCCCCATAGGCTTCTATTAGTGACGGATTGTGACTGATGATGCTGCGTTGCATCCGCTGCGTCGTGGTCAGTCGTTTTTTAACTGACCGCCGGGCAAGAGCAACGCAGCATGTAACGTTTTTTGAGCAGCGCGATCTGTAGGATTTCGCTGCGCATGCGCTCTCTGGCTCCCCGCCCCCGTAACCAGGATAAACATCGGGTAACCAAGCAATGCGCTTTGGTTAGTTACCCGATATTTACACTGGTTACGGGTGCAGGGAGCCCGCGCTAAGCTGGTATCCAAGATAAATATCGGGTAACCAAGCAAAAAGTGCTTTGCTTTTACCCGATATTTACCCTGGATACAGTGTGCAAGGAGGCCAACACGTCACCACTCGGCTCCGCCCCCTCCCGCACTCCGCATGTGTGTACACACACTCACACACTCACTTGTCCCCAGCCCTGCAGTCCCCGCGGCACTGACGTCCTCAGCTCCACTCGGCTCCTCCCCCTCGCGCACTCCGTATGTACACACGCATGTAGACACACACACACACACACACACATATATATATATATACACACACATATATATACACACACACACACTCACACTCACACAAACACCTGTCCCCAGCCATGCAGACCGCAACACTGACGTCCTCAGCTCCGCCCCCTGAACTCCGCCCCCCGCACACAACGGAGTCCGACAAAGAAATTCTTTTCTTTGTCACCGTTGTCATCCGTTGTACAACGCATCAGTCACATGCGTCAAGCAACGCATGTGACTGATGCAAAACAACGGAAGTGTGAACTTAGCCTAAGACTGATTCAACGTGCAAATCCCTCCCAAGGCATCCTTGAAATGAGCAAATCAAGAAATTCAATCTGACCTTCAGTAAGTAAAGGGAAAACGCAAACCCCACGGATTTCTATTTAGATCAGGGGTGGGGAACCTCCGGCCCACGGGCCGCATGCGGCCTGCCATGACCTTTTATGCGGCCCCCGGGCAGATTCTCGGGGGCTGCAGTGCTGGAGCCGCCGGCCCTTTAAATGAGCACATGCACTGTTTGGGCGAACCAATGGGCTCTCCCTCTGTCCAGTGTTAGCGTGATCAGCGGTGTGTGCCTGTCCCTCTACTCTTCGGAGCGATGTGCCCATCCCTCTGTCCTTTCATGCTGTGTGCCCGCTCCTCTGCCCTCCAGAGCGATCTGCCCGCTCCTCTTTCCACTCGTTCGGTGTGCCCGCCCCTCTGCCTTCCGGAGCGATCTGCCTCCTCTGCCCCCTTCGGAGCGACGTGCCCGCCCCTATATCCTCTCGTGCGGTGTGACCGCACCTTAGAACTCCGGAGTGATCTGCCCGCCCCTCTGTCCTCTCGTGCGGTGTGCCCGCCCCTCTGTCCTCCGGAGAAGTGTGCCCGCCCCTCTGTCCTCCGAAGCGGTGTACCCGCCCCTCTGTCCTTCGGAGCGGTGTGCCCGCCCCTCTGCCCTCCGGCCTGCACTGTCTCCGGCGCTGTGTGCGCGCGCACCTGCACTCTGCTCCTCGTCCAAGTACTTTGTGTACCAGCCCCCCAGAGATGTGTGCAACGATCAGTGCTGTGTCCCTCACCCCATGCTGTGTATCACCTCAGGTTTGTGGCTCCCCAGTAATGTCAGGGCTCTGCAGGTGCTGTGTGCAGAGCCCTGACATTACTGGGGGGGCAGTGCTGTGTGCTCTCCCAATGCTGTGTATCAACCCCAGTGTTGTGTTCCCCCAGTGATGTCTGTGCACCCCTCAGTGATGTCTTTGCCCCCAGCCCCTCTTGTGATGTGTGTGCCCCCAGCCCCTGTTGTGTTGTGTATGCCCCCCAGCATCTCCTGTTATGTGTATGCCCCTCAACCCCTCTTGTGTTGTTTGCCTTCAGTGTCTCCTGTGACTTATACATCACATTGGAGATGCTGGGGGCATATACATCACAGGAGATACTGGGGACATACACAACACAGGAGGGGCTGTGGGCATTTACATGACAGGAGGGGCTGTGGGCATTTACATCACAGGAGGGGCTGTGGGCATTTACATCACAAGAGGGGCGGGAAGCATATATATGTCCCCAGCTCCTCATGTGATGTATGTGCCTCCAGTGTCTCCTGTGATGTGTATATACAGCTGTCCCAGCGTTTCCTTTCTGTTCTGTATACGTCAGTCCCAGCGTTTTCAATGTGATGTATATGCCCCCAGCCCCACCAGTGATATATGAGCCTTCAGTGACTCCTGTAATGTATATAGAGCAGTCCCAGTGTCTCCTATGTGTTATATGTGCCTCCAGAATCTCCTGTGATGTATATACAGCGTCTCCTATGTGATGTATATGATTTACCAAATATTATTATGACAAAGAGTTGACTGCGCTTCAGAACGAGAGAAACCTAGAAAGGCAATTGTGAGAAGCAACATGATTAGTATCACCAAACATCACAGCCGCACCAAAGAGAAGCTGCTCCGGCCGCTACGGTAGGGGTGAGTTAATTAATTGTTTGACCAAATATAGCAGGGTCATTTTCACATGGATAATTTTGTGCGGCCCCCGAAGGTTGGTAGAAATTTCCAAATGGCCCCTGGCAGTAAAAAGGTTCCCCACCCCTGATTTAGATCATGCACAAAGGACTGTGTCTCATCTTTAGTGCCTGCCCAGATGAATAGATATTCTAGGAACCTTCTATAGAATTGAATATGTCCCATCGGCATGAAGGACTGGCCCATGAAAAGATTGGTGTAATTTGGTGAAGGAGAAAACATTGTGGGTTGGATTGAAGTCAATCCCTTGTAGGATTGAAGTCCTTCTGAGGACAGAGATGGAGTCTTGTGTTAGGTAGAAATTTACAGCTTCCATTCCTAACCGGTGTTCAATATTAGAATAGAGTGCATTAACGTCCAAGGTAAAAAAAACAATACATTTTTTCAATTCAGGAATACGATGTGAGAAATCTTGTATATGGGATTCCAATCTAATAACATGTTGCTGAACAACAAGGTCAAAGCAGTCTGACAAGTGAGCAGTCATGAATTTAACCCCTAAAATATTGGGTCATCCTGGGGGAAGGGTTAGATCCTTATGGATCTTGGGCAGAAATAAAAGTGGGACAGTTGGTACCGCTTGAAAGATAGAAAATCTCTCTTTTATTCAATTCAATTATTTATTCTCTCCTGTGTAGCATTTTTACACAGATCACTCTCCTATCCAGCCCAGCTTCTGTATGCCACGGGTCTGTGGCCAGTGCAGCTAGCATAGTTTACTATCATTTGACAGATTTTGCGTATGGCCTGCACAGCCTTGCCAGGTGAGCACGACAGTCTCCACCTTTTCCTCCCTGCATATACCATTCCACACATGGAGCACTTCTCTTATGTTGTTTTTCATTATAATCGAACACCATATCATAAGGCAAAAGTGATAACTACAGTGGTATGCTAAAGTTTGGGTACCCATGGTCAAAATTGCGGTTATTGTGAACAGTGAAGCAATCTGAAGATGAAATGATCTCTAAAAAGGCATAAAGCTAAAGACGACACATTTCCTTTGTATTTTATTCAACAATTTTTTTTATTTTCATCGCTTACATTTTTAAAATTAACAAAAAATGAAAATGGGCCGATGCAAATGTTTGCACCCTGCATGGTTAGTACCTAGTAGCACCCCCCTTTGGAAAGTATCAAAGCTTATAAATGTTTTTTCTAGCCAGCCAAACTCTTTCAATTCTTGTTAAATGGATTTTCAGCCATTCCTCCTTGGAATAGTCTTCCAATTCTGTGACATTCATGGGTTGTTATGCATACTCTGCTCTTTTGAGGTCTAGTCACAGATTTCAATGTTCAGATTAGTGGACTTTGAGAGCCATTGTAAAACCTTCAGCTTACGCCTTTCGAGGAAGTCTATTGTGGATTTTGAGGTTGGAATGACCAAGCATGTCTCCAGACCTAAACCCTATTGAGCATCCTTATACGAAAAGGTGGAGGAGCGCAAGGTCTCTAACATCCGCCATCTCATTGAGGATGGAAAAAGATTCCAGTGGCAACCTGTGAAGTTCTAGTGTACTCCAGGCCCAAGAGAGTTAAGGCAGTACTTGAAAATAATGGCAGCCACAAACAATATTGACACTTTGGGCACAATTTGGCCATTTTCACTTAGGGAAGTCCTCACTTTTGTTGCCTGCGATTTTGACATTAATGGCTGTGTGTTGAGTTATTTAGAGGGCCCACCAAATTTACACTGTTATACAAGCTGTACACTGACTACTTTCAAAGTGTCATATCTTCAGTGTTACCCCATGAAAAAATAAAAAAATGTATAAAAATGTGAGGGGTGCACTCACCTTTGTGATATACTTTATGATCTCGACATACCTCTTATCTGTGATCTCATTCTTGATGAAGGTCGTGCAAAATGACTGAAATGTTGCAATGTATTCTTGGATTATATAACAATTTATCTAGTCAATGCCAGGTGCTTTCTATTGTACATGAAGTGAATATTGATGCTCCAGAAGCTTCTTGCCAGCATGCCGCGTTCTATCTTCTAACGTGCTTGTCCATTTAGTTTCGTATATGTTCTCGGAAACCGACAAAAGACTTTGCCACAATGAATCGCTTAGCATTGGACTTTGTTTGTTATTTTTATTTTTCTTCTGCTATTGTACATCTTATGTCCTATTTTTTTCTTTTATTTTTGTAATTACTAAGCCTATACATTTGTATATTTAAGTGTTATTCCCATCATTGCAGATTGGTCGTGGCCCGACTGCTCAATGGGTGGGCACCTACCAATCTGGAAGCTAATCACCCAATACGTGAAAGCCTAAAATTTCATTAGCGGAGCCCTGTTACGTTCATAAGCCTTATTGTCCTAGTAGAGTATGAATTGTAGCTTGTAATGGTGGCAACATTAGCATTCTTGGGTGTTTGGACTGTGACCCAAAAATAGAGAACTTAATTTGAGGTTTTTCATGTCGATATTACAAATCATTGTATATTAAAGTCAAGCAAGATAGATTGAAGTGACTTTGTATTCACAGATTCCATAATGCAACAGTTGAATGTAGAACATTTAGTTTCTAGAAATAGCCCAGTACATCATCTCAACTGTTTGGTGAGTATTGCCAGTACCAATATGGATTTTTAAATAATGTGACAAATTATTACAGAACTGTGCCATTTATTTTACACACAAATATGACAGTTCTCTTGGTTTACAAAGGCTAACAAAAGATATGGAATGTTATAGTATTGTTTTGCATAAAATTAAGTACATGTTGTACTTTCCAAGGGTTTCATCCAATCAGTCTAACGTGCTGATCGAATGCTTTTTTTTTATCATTATTTAGAATTTATCACAGTCAGATCAATCCTCACCCATTCAGTCTGTGAAACAAATGATCATTTACTGCACTTAATTTATATTCAGAAGGCCCACAATGCTACTCACACAGGGACATTTATTGAGGTGTAAGTTTGTTTTCATGAATGGTTGAGCTCATTAGTATAGTAGTTAAAAAGGTAGCCACAGGGAAGGTGGCCGCTCAGTTTAGTTCATCAAATGTGTCCTTCAGAAAAAAAAAATAATTTCACTTAGGAGAAAACATTCATCTGCAGTACACTCCGAGTCATGTCCTTAAGAACGATCATTCCAAGCGGTCATGACTCTCCATTCTGCACTTTAGCGGCTGGTGGTTGCATGAAGTCCTTAAATGGAACCAGAGCTTCTTTCAGAGCTGAACACACTTCAGAGGAGGAACATGTGATGCATTCCACTAATGTCGGGTAAAGAGAAATGACCTGAGCCCAGGTGTTATCATCAACTGTAACAAAGAAAATAGATCACATTAGAAAGCGCAGCCACATACTTAAAAGGGTGGTTCACCCATATTTTTTATTGTCTAGTTCGATATTATATCGTTTCTTGCATGCAGCGTTCTGCTGTGAGGGAGGAGGGAGCAGATGGGCTGTGACAGCGGTGAAACACAAGAATGCAGCTGGCTGCACGGATGTGACGTTGCGGCACCTGACGGTGACATCACCAGAGCGGGGAACAGCGGTTTGCAATAGCGGCTCTCACAAGTACCATTGCCAACACAAGGTATTTGAGAGAAACATTGTTTCTCAATATAATATCGAACTAGACAATAAAAAATATGGGTGAACCACCCCTTTAAAGAGTTATTCCCATCTTTAATGGGTGTGAGAGAAAAGAGCCTCGCATTGCACCTGCAGCATGCTGCGATTGTTTTCTCGGTCCGATTAGGGCTGAGAAAATAAATCGCTCATGTGCACCGACACACAGGCTAATATTGGTCCAAGGGGAATGCAATGTTTTATCGCACTCCACACGCATCGATTTTCTCACCGTGTGGCTTAGGCCTAAGAAGCAGTAGATTGAAAAAGGTGCATGTTTTAACAAGCACTACATGACAATATCTATCTATGAAAATGAAATAATCCTGTAACATATGGGTATTGCAAAAAGTTGCTTCACACATTTCACTGCCAGGGTTCGCTCACATCTGGGTATATAAAATCGCTGAGATTCTTAGCCAGAAAAGTTGGTGAGTGTCATGTGTTTTTTTTCACCGCATAGCATCCCTATGTCATCCGTATGCAATACGTTTTTAACATCTTCTTTAACAGAGTTACTATAGTATATAAAAGATGATGTTGACAATGCACTGCACACAAATTGGATACATATCTGTGTGACATCTGTTTTTTTTCTTGCACCCTACGACTTGTATTTGGCCCGTCTCTGCCATCTTATGTGGCCATACGCAGCATGCTGCCATTTTTTCAAAAGCCTGATTGCAGCAAAGGTAAAACTCACAGGTCTCACATACAGATACTGGCTCATTGTTTAACAATGTTGCGAGTGCAACCCGAATTTTTTTATTGGTTTGCACTCGCCGATTTTAAACACAGATGTGAGCAAACCCTTAATGTCAGCAGTAAATGAACAATGCTTTTTACGTTAAAAATAACCTTTCCATTAATCCCCCCTCTATGAAATCTGTGTATATGCGCATGTAGTGTACTGTAAGGGTGCAAATATACTCACGCACCGCTGCACTCTCCAGTATCCTGTACTATTTTGCTTCTCAGTGAAGTCACCATTGGTCAGATTAGGCTGCTTTCACACATCCGGTTTTTGCTGAGCGGCACAATACGGCGCTCTGCAGAAAAAACGCAACAGTTTTTTTTTGCCGCCGATTGCGTTTTTCCCCGCATAGACTTGCATTAGCGCCGTATTGTGCCGCCTTGCGTCCTTTTTTTGCCGGATGCGGCATATTTAGCCCATGCGGCGGCCGGATGTAACGTTGCCTAGCACGTTTTTTGGTGCGGCGAAAAAATGCATTGCGCAGGATCCGGCACGATTTACAATGCAAGCCTATAGACACCGGATGCTGCGTCCTGCGGCAGAAACCTCATCCGGCTGCCGGATGCTGTTTTTTGCACTGCTCATGCTCAGTATCAAGCCGCATCCGTCAAAAAACGGACGGGCCGCATGGAAAAACTTATGCAACGAATCCGTTTTTTTCGCCGCATCCGTTGCATAGGTTTTTGAGCCACACTGCAAAAACCGGATGTGTGAAAGCAGCCTTAGTTGGCTCACCCTGTGTTCCATGCGTGAGCTGGAAATCTCTTTTACAATGTAAGTCTATAGAGCCTTGTTCTGACGCTCTATACTTACGTTGTAAAATCCAGTTCTGGATCATGCAGAGTGGCTAGAGAGTCTGCAGAGTGGCGATATGACTGAGAAGAGGAGCTTGACACTGGAGAAAGCAAGGCTAGGCAAGCTTATTAATACACTTTTTCTTCAGCTTTGCGCATGTAGGTGCCTTTCTAGGGGCTCTGGTTTCAATATTCTACTGCGCAGGTGCTGCCCTGCCATGGTGTGCACATGGAAGAAGAGAAATAAGTAAATCTGAAGTGTCCAGGAGTACAGCGTGTCTGGACAACACATGAACAGTAGAATGCTGAAGCCAGTGCCCTTAGCAAGGCATTTTAATGTGCAGAAGTAACGAAAGCGGTGATCTACACAGGCACTGGATTTCCTGGCCAGCGCCTAATGACACAGACACATTGAGCCATCACTCACAGAGCGAGGTGCTAAGAATGGAAATAACCCGAGGGGGCAGAGTTTTAAGTGCTCTAGTCTGACAAAGCAATTAACTCCTCAATGTATACTGTGAAAATTGTGAGGTCTCTAGATTCAAGCACACATAGCGGATATAAAAGGTATCAACGTATTTATCTTTCACTGCAGAAATTCTGGACCTGCAGATAAAAGATGGTCATAAAACAACCGGTCTTCATTACGAAGACAAGGCTTTTATCACTTATTAAAGGGAACCGGTCACCAGTTTTTTGGCCTATAAGCTGCGGCAACCACCAGTGGGCTCTTATATAGAGCATTCTAACATGCTGTATATGAGCCCAGACCGCTGTGTACAACATAAAATACACTTTATAATACTTACCTAAGCCGGTCACTGCGGTGGATGTGGCTCAGATGGGCGTCTTCGTCCTCTGTTGCCGCCTCTTTCGGACATCTTTGTCGCTGACTCTGTCGGCCTTCTGAAGCCGCGGTGCATGACGCGTCCGATGTCATACACACTCACCGGTATTCAGGTCCTGAGCAGGCGCACTTTGATCTGCAGATCAAAGTATTGTAGTGCGCATGCGCAGGAGCGGCGAATGTGAATGACGCAGACACATCATGCATACAGGCTTCAGAAGGAGGACGAAGATGGCCGAAAGAGGCGGTGCCGGCATTGGAGGATAAAGACGCCCATCTGAGCCACATCCACAGCAGCGACCGGCTTAGGCAAGTATTATAAAGCGTTTTATGTTCTACGCAGCGGTCTGGGCTCTTATATACATCATGTAAGAATGTTGCATATAAGAGCCCACTGGTGGTGGCTGCAGCTTATAGGGCAAAAAACTGGTGACAGGTTCCCTTAAAGACACCCTAATAGGAATATGTTAAAACAGCGTTAATACAGACACGGACACTGAAAATAGTAATTCCCAACCATTAATTATGGCATTCTTTCCTAATTTGTATGTTATTTAAATCAGGTTTTTATTATAAAAATGGTTTGAGAGGTTTTAGGAGACTTTGTGACTGATCATTCAAAAATATATTTTGTAATACACAAACTAGAGCAGATAAAATAGATTGATTCAATTGTCAGTAGCCAACATTATTTCTTCATCAGCTGAACCTATTTAATTAGATTGTCAGGGCCAAGTTTAGGTAACCTTGATGCTTTTCTTTCAGAAACAGCCCCAACCCTGACCATAGAGTAGAGGTATTGCAGCTCAGCAATATTCCCTTCAATGAGGTTGGGTTGCAATGCCACACAAAAAACCATGGGTTGGCGTTGTTTTTAAAAGAAAGTCACCATGTTTTTCTAAGGGTACCGTCACACTAAGCGACGCAACCAGCGATCCCACCAGTGATCTGACCTGGCAGGGATCGTTGGTGCGACGCTACATGGTTGCTGGTGAGCTGTCAATCAGGCAGATCTCCACAGTGATCAGAGATCAGCCACCAGCGACCTGTGTAATGACGCTGTGCTTCGTAACCATGGTACACATCGGGTTACTAAGCAAAGCGCTTTGCTTGGATACCTGATATGTACCTTGGTTACCAGCGTCTGTAGCTGCCAGAAGCCGGCTCCCTGCTCCCTGTACATTCAGATCGTTGGCTCCCGCTGTCAAACACAGCGATGTGTGTTTCACAGCGGGAGAGCAATGACCAAAAAATGGTCCAGGACATTCAGCAACGACCGGCGACCTCACAGCAGGGGCCAGGTCGTTGCTGGATGTCACACACAGCAACATCGCTAGCAAGATCACTGTTGCGTCACAAAAACCGTGACTCAGCAGCAATGTCGCTAACGATGTCGCTTAGTGAGATGTGGCCTTAAGCCTGAACGACAACGTCTAACCTTGTGACTTTCTCAATTGTATTCCTCTATTCTCATGGTAATTTAAAGACATCTTGAGTATTCCATAAAAGTACTCCTCCAATTTTCACTAAATATAAGCTACTGTTGCTTGACGCTTGTGACTGATGCATTGTACAACGGATGACAAGAATAGAATTCATTGTCGGACTCCGTTGTAAAACGTGAGAGAGAGAGAGCGATCAGCTGATCGTTCACAATAGCCGGCTGCCGGCTTTTGAGAGCAAACAGATGATCTCCCAGCGGCCAGCTAATGAGAGCGATCAGCTGATCGCTCTCATTAGCCGGCCGCCGGGTGATCAGCTGATGGCTCACAGCAGCTGGCCGCCGGGTGATCAGCTGATCGCTCACAGCAGCTAGCCGCCAGGTGATCAGCTGATCGATCACAGCAGCCAGCCGCCGGGTGATCAGCTGATCGATCACAGCAGCCAGCCGCCGGGTGATCAGCTGATCGATCACAGCAGCCGGCCGCCGGGTGATCAGCTGATCGCTCACAGAACGCGGCCGCCGAGAGAGAGCATGCCCAGCGAAATCCTAAGGATTCCGCTGCTCAAAAAACGTTCCACTCTGCGTTCCTGCTGCCCGACGGTCAGTCGTTCCACAACTGATCAGTCGGGCGGAGGATGCAACGCAAGTGCATCAGTCACAGTCCGCCACTCATATAAGTCTATGGGAAACAACGGAATCCGCCAAACAGATTGCGTTGTTTATCAGAGCGGCGGATTGTGACTGATGCAAAACAACGGAAATGTGAACCTAGCCCAAGCTCTTGTTCTTCAATAATAACAAGGGCTTGGTTCTGTGGCTCAAAGTAGATGGACACATATAAATGTCTGAGCAGCTACCTTTAAGATGGAGTCTTTCACCCCCAAAAGTGAAATTTAACTATTAGGACCTTCATACAGATGACTTCGTCCCTATAAAAATAGTACTGGTACTATAGATTATATTAAATGTGTTTCAGAGAAAAAGAGTTTTCTTTCTTATGTAAATGAGGATGCTTTAGTGTACCCTTGGCTTGGCCAAGTACTCTGCACCTTTCCGCCCCATCACAATTCTCTGCTCCTCCCCGCATATGGAATGGCAGTTCTCGCTGTGGTGTGCTGTCTGATCTAACTTCCCAGCCCTGCACATATGGAGACTGTAGCGGCCTAGCGACACATACAAAATAGTGTGCGCAGGGACAGAGTTCTCATCGGCAACCACTGCTTTTTATTCTGTGTGTATTAAGTGGGTGCTATACATAGGAGGGGACATTAAGAGCTCTGCCCCTTCACACACCGACACTGCGTCTGCATGCATGTGTCAGTGTGCAGGGTTGTGGAGTTCGCTCAGACTGCACAACAAAGTGAGAGTTAATCACCACAATAGGATGTAGAGGAGCAACGAGTCCTAGTCCAAGACAAGGGTGCACTGAGTTACAGTTTCTATTAAAAGGGAATCTGTCACCAGGTTTTTACCACCTAAACTGAGAGCAGCATAATGTAGGGGCAGAGATCCAGATTCCAGCGATGTGTCACTTACTTGGCTGCTTAGTGTAGTTTTGATAAAATCACTGATCAGCAGTAGATTATCATTACAGGATTACTTGGCGTGCCGCCAGGTAGTCCAGCATATTCATGAGCTATATGTAACTGCTAGATTGGCAGCAGAGAAAACATTGATTTTATCAAAATGACTCAGTAAGTGACAAATCGCTGGAATCAGTGTCTCTGTCTCAGATGGGGGACCAAAAAGTTGCTGAGATATTCCCTTTAACAAAAATCAACCTAAAAACTATTGATCTGGTTGGGAGATTATTAATTTAAACTCATTATTATGTTGTGAAAGGACATTTAATTTCCGAAAATCTAAATTGGGAAAGTTTTACATAAAAGCAAATGGTGATGAATCCTCCCAACACAAACATTCCAGAGTTTGTGTGGAATTGAATAGTTGAAGGGGGGTAAGAAATAGCATAATATAAGTCGTGCACTTTGGTGGCCCTGTCATCTACCTCCAGAGAAGAGGCTTGATGAATACGCTGCCTGAGGATATGTGAGTCACCAGCCTTGAAGGTCACACAGCCTCAAGATTACTTCCTCCAATTCTTCCAATTAATTCAAGCATCTCTATTGCTATCCCATTTATTTCACTTTTCATGGTTTTTACTTTAATAAGCAGATGCAAAAGAAGATAAACATTTTTCATAACAGGGAAAATAGGTAATTTATATTAATTCAGATGTCTGGCGGAGTGAAAGCAGAGAATTATCCTCATATCCCACAGCTATATGTTGTATAAAAGAGTTTTCCAGCTTCGGTGTACAAATCCCCCAAGCTCATAACATCCCATCAGTGAGGGTCAATCCAGACGAACACTATTTACACAGTATTTTACTGGGACGTCTGCCAAATTCCAAGAGAAACCTGACACAGCTACTCTATGGCCTCCAACGTCTAGGGGCTGGTTCACACATAGCGACAGCGACAACGAGGTCGCTGTTACGTCACCATTTTCTGTGATGTAACAGCGACCTTGTAAGTCGCTGTTACGATCGCTGCTTAGCTGTCAAACACAGCAGCCGAAGCAGCGATCATAACCACGAGAGCAGGGAGCCGCGCACACTGCTTAGCGCTGGCTCCTTGCTCTCCTAGCTACAGTACACATCGGGTTAATTAACCCGATGTGTACTGCAGCTAAATGTGCAGAGAGCAGGGACCCGCGCACACTGCTTAGCGCTGGCTCCTTGCTCTCCTAGCTACAGTACACATCGGGTTAATTAACCCGATGTGTACTGCAGCTAAATGTGCAGAGAGCAGGGAGCCGCGCACACTGCTTAGCGCTGGCTCCTTGCTCTCCTAGCTACAGTACACATAGGGTTAATTAACCCGATGTGTACTGCAGCTACATGTGCAGAGAGCCGGAGCCAGCAGCACAGGCAGCGTGAGAGCTGCGGAGGCTGGTAACTAAGGTAAATATCGGGTAACCACCTTGGTTACCCGATGTTTATCTTGGTTACAGCTTACCGCAGCTGCCAGATGCCGGCTCCTGCTCCCTGCTCGCTTCATTTCGTCGCTCTCTCGCTGTCACACACAGCGATCTGTGTGTCACAGCGGGAGAGCGCCTTTGAAGAAAACGAACCAGGGCTGTGTGTAACGAGCAGCGATCTCACAGCAGGGGCCAGATCGCTGCTCAGTGTCACACACAACAAGATCGCTAATGAGGTCACTGTTGCGTCACCAAAACCGTGCCGTAGCAGCGATTTCGGTAGCGATCTCGCTATGTGTGAAGCACCCCTAGGTCTCCAGCTATAGATATGGTGTACATGACACTTCAGCCAATAACAAAGAAATACACAAACTACTGGAGGAGAATCTGAGGTTTAGGTCAGACACCGAGGTTATGGTATCCATGCAATAAATGATAAAACTGCAGGGATCTGTGTCAGGTTCTGTTTTATCAAATCTATTTAGTAGGAAGATAAGCCCAGTATGGAGGAAGAAAAGAGGAACAGAGGACCCAGGAGTCCTAATCTCCACGTTATGAATGGTAATGAGTGGTCTACTAAAAAGGTACCGTCACACATAACGAGATCGATAGCGAGATCGCTGCTGAGTGACGGTTTCTGTGACGCCGTAGCGATCCCGTTAGCGATCTCGTTATGTGTTACACCTACCAGCGATCAGGCCCCTGCTGTGAGATCTCTAGTCGTTGCAGAATGGTCCAGGCCATTTTCTTCAAAGGCGATGTCCTGCTGGGCAGGACACATCGCTGTGTTTGACACTGTGTGACAGGGTCACAGTGACTGCTGAGATCGTTATACAGGTCGCTACTGCGTCCTGTATCGTTCCTGCATCGTTGGTAAGATCTGACTGTGTGACATCTCACCTGCGACCTCCCAGCGACTTACCTGCGATCCCCATCAGGTCGCATCGTTTTCGGGATCGCTGGTAAGTCGTTGTGTGTGGCTGGGCCTTAAGGCTAAAGCCCCCCGCCACATTAAACGACTTTCCAGAGATCTCGAAGACTATACGACCTGATAAGGATCGCTGGTAAGTCACTACGTGGTCGCTGGTGAGATGTCAAACAGTCCCAACGACGCAGTGACCGTAGTAACCTGTATAATGATCTCGGTGGTCGTTGGGACGCTGAGCTCTGAGTCGTCAACGAGGTCGTTGGTAAGGCGTTAAACACACCGATGCATCCTGCCCAGCAAGACCTCGACGATCAAAAAATGGTCCAGGACATTCCGACACGACCAGCGATCTCACAGCAGGGGCCTGGTCGCTGCTGTGTGTCAAAAGTAGCGAGATCGCTGGCGAGGTCGTTGTTGCGTCACAGAATCTGTGACTCCGCAGCGATCTCGCTAATGATCTCACTATGCATGAAGGTACCTTAAGTTCACACTTCCGTTGTTTTAAATCAGTCAGGTCCGTCGTTGCGACGCAACGGCGGATCTGTAGTTGTTTAGATGTCAACTGATGCAACATGTGTTATTTCACAGGATTCTGTTCACAGGAATCCTGTGAAAAAACTGATCCGTCGTGTCCGTTACATCCACTGTGCGTCCGTTTTTTGACAGATCCGTTGTGATCAGTTTGTGTTTGGGATGGCCCAATGGGTGTGCCAAACATCTGGGCATGCTCAGTAGATCCAGCACTGGATTACGGCAGAATCCAGCACCATAGACATCCATTATAGCTTTTGACGGATGGAGACTGAATTCTGCGGAGTCCGTTTTTTTTTTTTTTCCCCGCTACAAAAAAAGTTACATTCAGCGTTGCTCCTGCCTGATGGCCAGTCAGTAAACGACTGATCCGTCACGCGGCAGATGCAACGCAAGGCCATCCGTCGCAATCCGTCCCTAATAGAAGCCTATGGGGAAAAACGGATTCCTGCAAAATATTTTGCAAGATACCGTAATTCCTCAAGGCGACGGATTGTGACTGATGCAAAACAACGCAAGTGTGAACTTAGCCTAAGAAGTGGAGAAATATAACCTTCTAAGCCCAGTCTCCAGTATTGCTACGCATGGACCTAGAATCATGTTTTGCAAGTTTTTTTTATACATACACGAGCGTATCTAGAAGCAATAGCAATCATTGTAGTGAAATTTGCTCTAGAAGTTTGATATAAGGTCTTGACGTTCTGCAGCCAAACCCGAAAACCCATTTATAGGACCTCTGGGTCTTCCAGTAAACTTCTGTGGTTATTCTCAGTTGTAAAACAAAAGTCTATAATAACACTGGAAAAATTATTCAGTATTTACTCCAGTATTCTTTCAAAATGAAAATTAGTGCTGAATAACTTACCATTTTCCGGGTGAGTCTTCTTTAGCGAATCTATGAGAGTGCTTACAGCTTTTAATACAAATATGATTTCCGTTACACGCTGCCTGAAAAATGTCATTACAAACCTCTATTACTTGACAGAAACAACTTTAACAATGCATTAAAATACTAAGATGACATTTATATATAGATATTTAGGAGCTACACCAATCAGTAAATGGGTTGTCCACTTTATACTAACACATACTGGGGGATATGATTTTGTGACATTTTACTATTGCAGTATCTCCTCCTGTACTTGTTAGTGTCATGTTCCTCAAAGACTGCACAGATCCCCTGAGCTTCTGATGGAGGAACAAGAGCCCAGACCTGTCCATCAGCCCCTTTCAATTGTAAAACTGCTTTATGTAGAGTCGGCGACCACTAAAGAACAAAGTCTTGCTAGAAAAGAGTCCAGTCCAGTTTATATTTCAATGCCTAGGCCTTGCTGGTGATTTATTGAGGAGCTCTATGGTCGTGCCAAGGTTTGTGTTGGTCTCACCTGCTTCTTGACCACCAAGATACCCCTAACACAGAACAAATGGGTATGGAGAAGGAATAGCATAGCTGGGATTAGGATGTAGTAACTACAAGTGTCTGGGATGGATGATCTGAGGGGCACTGCTGTATCTCAATAGAACGGTACATAAAACATCTCAGCTACAAAAGAAAAAAAAAAGACTGATGTCACTTCCTTACTTCCTAATGTGAACAGGTGCATACTGAACATGAAACATAGTAACAAAAAAAGAATCAGTTGCACTCTGTAGTGCTAACATATGTGTAACAATAAATATAGACATGCAATGCTGCTATGGAAATAGATATGTGTAACAATGTTGGGCTCACATAAATCTGGCCATTTTTGTGTGCTAAGTATCTCAATTTTTGCATGTTTCCCATAGCAGTATTGCATATCTATATTCCCATATTCATTGTTCTACATCTCTGCGTTTCAGCTACAAAAGTGTATAATAAAATGTACTTTTAGTGCCTTATTTGTGACACATGTAATAAATATGCATCAATATAGTTTGTTTGTTTTTTTTTCCTGGGAAGTCAGTGACCAAAGGTCCATGTGGAGGGGTCGATATTGGCTTGTTAAGAAGCACCAATTGACTATACAGTGTGTCCACCCATATCCTGTCCACCGCCATTAACTTGAGAACGGCGGCAGCTATAGGCATAGAAGTGGTGTCTAGGTATAGTAAAGTAGCCATGCGCTACGCAATGAAACCACCTATAGCGCCACCTGGTGGAAAACAACGGAGTTAGCATTTTTATCTCAAAAACAAAAACGAGATAGAGAGAAAAAAAAAGTGAATTACAAAGTTGTAGGGCATCATCAATTCAATACGAATTGACACCTTGCATACAGAAATGCTAGGATATGAAACCCATGACCCGCTCTAAACATTGAATGCTGGTCACACATATGGCGCTCATTTAACTTTGATGCTCAAAGTGGCCCCAATCAGCTGCAATGCACATCTGGACTCTGGACAGCATACTGTATTTTGCTGCACATTGTGCAATATGGTAAGTGACACGTTTGCTCAAGCATCTGTGATACATCGTCGTAGGTCCTGAAATGTTGGTGGAGGGGTCGCATACACCTGCTGTTTGATGTGACCTCACAGAAAGAAGTCCAGTGGAGTCCGGTCAGGTGAGCGTGGAGGCCACTCCATGCAGCCACCATACCCAATGACTTGTAGGAAGGTCTCCATGAGGTATCGCTTCACGTCCGCAGCCTTGTGAGTTTTACACGTTCTAATCATAGCATTTCTGTATGCAAGGTGTCGATTCGTATTGAATTGATGATGCCCTACAACTTTGTAATTCACTTTTTTTCTCAATCTCGTTCCGTTTTCGAGATAAAAATGCTAACTCCGTTGTTTTCCACCAGGTGGCGCTATAGGTGGTTTCATTGCGTAGCGCATGACTACTTTACTATACCTAGACACCGCTACTATGCCTATAGCTGCCGCCATTCTCAAGTTAATGGCGGTGGGCAGGATATGGGTGGACACACTGTATACAAGTTGATAGTTGTTCATTTCTTCCATTTATACAAGCGGACAATAACTAATGAGCCTCATGTCAGCAGCACATCTGCCGTTTAAACCAGGTATTGCGCTGCCAATAACAATGGCATTGGTATAAACGACCCTATCACCCAAGGAACCGGAATTTTGCTGTTTTTTATTGCGATTGCTGGTATACTTGCACAGGCAGATAATTGAGAAGTGTTCACGGATTCATCTAAAATTCACATTAAACACACCAGTATTCTGATAAATAGATCACATCCAAGGGCAAGGGTTGTAAATGGTTAGATTTAGATACGACATAACTTATGTAAGGGGTCCCGTTACAAGTAGCGACGTTCCAGAGATCCTGACAACGATACGACTTGGTCAGGATCGCTGGTACGTCGCTACATGGTTGCTAGTGAGCTGACAGGCAGATCTAATTAACGACACAGCAATGATACGGAGATCCGTATAACGACCTCGGTGGTCGTTGGGACCCTGTCACACAGAAGCTATTCTGACAACTCAGACCTCGATAGAGGCGTTGTGTTTCCACCCAGGCGTGCCAACGAGGTTGCTTGTTGTCGTTATGGCGTCAAACACAGCAATGCATGCTGCCCAGCAGGACACCAACGATCAAAAAATGAACCAGGACGTTCAGGTACGATCGGCATTATCACAGCGGCGGGCGGTCGCTGATATGTGTCACACGTAGCAAGATCGCTAGCGAGGTCTCTGTTGCGTCACAAAACCTGTGACATTTCAGCGATCTCGCTAACGACATCGCTATGTGTAACGGGGCCTTAACACTCTACACGGTGTAAATCCAGTCCCCAAACCCTCTACTTTACTCTGGTATATGGTCTACTTAACCAGGCCATTATGTACAGGGCAGAGTTCAATGTCTTACCTAATCCAGGTCTCTATGGACTTCCTTCTCTAAACCATTGGATTAGCACTGCGATTCCTTGCTTTAGAAATCTCTCATTGTCATACTGTAATAACATATTAGCTCACTGTTCTGAAGCCTTGAAAACTTTTTTTGTGGACATATAAGATATTGCCGTTCAATGGGCGCACAGGGGAATACATCAAGATGAAAATTTCTGCTGCATAATTTATTTCCAGGATACATCCTGAGTACCAATAGCAGGAATGCATATTAAAACCCATACATACCTTGGCAGAGGACATTTCCCGCTCAGCCTTTCATCATCTATGTAGCGATAAAGGACATCTTGGGATCTCTTCAATAGCACAGAAAGTGCCATTCTGGAAATATATCCTTCCTGTGGTGTTGTTACTTTATTGCTAAATGAGAATTGAAGCAATGTCTCAAAGCACACTTTGGAAAACTCTTCTCGCATCCTAATGTCTATTTCGGCTTCTGAAAAACAGACACAAAGGATTTAGAGGCAATCAGAAAATAAAACCAACTTACGACCTACAATTCTAAACAAAAATCAATTACTTTTGCACTACGGGCTGAGCGTACTAGAAAGGAATTGCAATAGTGTTATACTGGAAGAAGAATTCAGACAACCCAGCCCTTGGCAAACACAGAATGTGGCGGAAAATCAAACTCCATTCCTGATCAACAAACGTCTGCCAGTAAGGGTCAAGAAAATACATTATTTACTGACAAGTTTAAAGGGTCACCAGGTTTTTGCTACTGCAACTGAGAGCAGCAAGATGTAGAGGTCACATCATTATCACTTACTAGGCTACTTGCTGCAGTTTTGATAAAATCACTGTTGCCACAGGCAGCATGCATCAGATGCTGTATGATCTCAGACAGGTATATTTGAAAGGCCACAGTGTTTCAGTGTTAGAGAAAAACACACTTTAAAAGCTGTTGGGGACCAAGTCACAAGCTAGAACTAGACTGAAAGCCAGTCCCTGGTGGTTTATCCCCGCCCACTGCCTCTGAGTGACAGGTCTCTCCCTGAGTGTGGGTGTATAGGGAGTCACCTGTCAGTTATTGGTAGCAAGCAAGAAGCAGCCACCGGAACCCAACATTCCAAATATCCACCCATGCGGATTGGTCGACAGCGGCTTCTAAGTACGGTATGTTCTCTGAAAGGAAAAAGCTTTTCAGAGTCAAGTATGCATGGCTGAATTCATAGTCCATGTCTGATGCATTCCGCAGATCCACAGGTGTCTTTTAAGAGGGCATATTGTTATGTTAAAAGTGGCCAATTTTATTCTCGCCGTGCCCCAACCATTCTGACTTTCTTTTGTTTCCGCAACATGGCTCTAGAGATATGGGTATTTTATTTAGTACACCTTTTATAGAGCCAAATAAATATTACCAAGCCAAACTTTAGTCTGATCAAGCGGATCAGCTCTCTGGGGGACTGGACTTTCTTGTCCTGATGCCGATGTGGCTCTTTTCGCTTTGTGACCTGCTCTGTATAATATAATCTTAAAGGAGTTCTCTGGTTTTATTGAAGAATAATTATATGGTAATAATGGCACAGAATCCGGTCAGCCATGTTCCTCAGTAAAGACTAAAAATTAGTACCAAAAAAAAAAAAAAAAAAAAAAGGCCATATTCCTGGAATGGTATGGCAGATTAAAAAAAATAAATAAATGAATAAATAAAAAATAATAATAATAATAATAATAATAATAATAATAATAATAATGGCATTACTGAGGGAAGCAGCAGGAAGAAAGTAAGTACAAAACCTGGTGACTTTTGATCGATGTCAGGGCCGTCCTAAACTACGTGTTCATTATTTAGTTAATGACAATAGAATGGAAATTATTGTCTGTCTTTTTTTTCTTTATCGTGCAGTTTTCTTTTTTAGATTTTGTAAATAAAATCTAAGCGGAATTTTTGCATAAAATAGAAAATACCACCGCCATCAAAATATATAATATATATATATATATATATATATATATATATATATATATATATATAAATAAAAAGTTGAAAATATGTGAAAGTTCTGTTCAAATTTTAAGATCGGCAGTTACATTTATTTAAAAAAATATTAAAGACGACAATTCAATACTTCATAGCATGGCATAACAAACATCTCACTTCCTCAGGCAGGAAGTCAATTATGTCTGAAGGAGGGAACTGTAAAGCGGCTACTGACTGGCAGCAGGGATTGTGTGGCAATGTCATGTGAGCCCCAGGAGAACCAGTGTAGACAACCACTGGAAGAAACACTAACCTCGGATTGTCACACCCGGTCAGCGTAGGGGTAATTATACAAACACTATTTGCCCGAAGGGGCAACAAGAGGTAACTAACTAAAGACCTAATCAAATAAACTTTATTAAATTATATAAATGGACAAAGATTAAAATTGGCAGGTTGGAGGCCAATTCCGTATTAGAGGAGTGCGGCCACGGACCAACACTACTCTGAATAATTCCTAACCGTAATATTGCTGGCTATCACCTACACTGCCTGTTAAAACTACCTATGTGGGCGTGATACCATGGAGTCACATGAGCAACGTCACCATCACTCATTTTATCCTGCGTGCATTTACACTTACTATTGCGGTAGGCTTCTCTTCCAGGTTCTCCTTGTCAGTTTCAGACGCGCATTGCACTGAAGCCGGCGCATGAACACCTGGAAACGAAGCCTGCCACAATGTGCGCAGGATAGAATGAGCGACGGTGACGTTGCTCATGTGATACCACGGAAAGTATGCAGGGCAAGGCGCCCCCCTGTGACCATATTCCCTGCTATTTACATAGGAAATATGAAGGTAATGAAAGATTTTTTATTACTTTCATATTATACAATTTTATAACACAGGGATGGGTAGAGAGGTGCAATTAGGGCACACATGCATCTGCTGATAGGTCAGACCGCATATTCTAGGTGACAGCTTTAAGCAGTAATTCAGGTCTATATCAGAGTGCAACAGTCTCTTTTTTATTATGTCATGTTCAGTTTTGCACCTGTTCACACTGCATATTGGGAGTACCGGCAGTTTTTTGACCAGATTATGTTTCCAGGAGTTTGTTGGGGTTTTTTTTTTACACCATTTTGTAGTATATTTCACAGTTTGATAGTTTTTATTTCATTTTTATAAGAGATGGGAAGACAGAAAAATAAATTAATAAATAATAAAAGGAAAAAAAAAAGTTAATTCTGCCACTTTTTTCCCCTCTTTGGGCTCATTCACCACCGCCACAACTATTGGACGAGTGCTATAGGATTTTTTTTATCAAATAACACTTGGACCAATAATATGTAATGGGGCAATGCTGATGACCGATTTTTTTTCTCATACCAATTCAGCATAAGAAAAAATAAAAATTGCAGCATACTGTGATTTGCCTCTCACATCGGATGCCACTCTCACAATCTCTGGACTGCACTTGGATGACAGCCGAATTCCGTGGTCTCAGACAATGGAGAAAATGGAGACATTTTGTTCTTCATCCTATCCTCACAGTGTGCTCTGACTGCCTCATCCGAAGAACAGAGCACACCACTAAGACTGCTTTCATACATCAGTTTTTTGCCATCAGGCACAATCCGGCAAAAACATGAAAAAACGGATCCGGCGTCTGTTGCCGCCGGATCCGTTTTTTCCCCCATAAACTTTCATTAGCGCCGGATTGTGCCGGATGGCCTTGCGTTTTATCCGTTTTTCGCCGAATCAGACAAAATTTACTTGTCCGGCAGCCGGATGAAACATTGAAGTAAACGTTTTTGTGTCCGGCAAAAAAAAAACAGATCGCGCCGGATCCGGCGCCATACGGCATGTTTTATAATGGAAGCCTATGGACGCCTTATCTGGCGTAATGCGGCAAAAAACTGATCCGGCCGCCGGGTCCGTTTGTTTTGAACTGAGCTCAGTATCACACCGGATCTGTCAAAAAACTGAAGGAACTGATGGAAAAAACAGATGCAACTGATCCGTTTTTTCACCGGATCCGTCGCATCAGTTTTTTTGCCGGATTGTGCCTGATTCCAAAAAACTGATGTGTGAAAGCAGCCTAAGCTGACACTGATCAAACTCTGATCACAGTGAGATTAGCATAATTGACCCGGTTCTGTTTGGAGAGAGATTCCTGGTTGTTTGACCCTGGCCATTTATTGTGTAGGTTAATCAGTAAATAGCATATCAATGCAATCTTCCCACTATGCCAAGTGATCAATTTCAGCATTGACTGTTCCTAGTACCTGTTGTTGAGACTGGTCAAATATTTACCAGGGATGCTTTGTGGGAAAAGTTTGTGTTAATGGGGTATTCCCATCTCCAAGATCCTTTCCCAATATATAGTAGGTGTAATAACAACAACAATAATAATAATAACAAATACCTCCAATTAGAAATATAGTATAGTTCCACTAATATAGGCACAAGGGCGGCACGGTGGCTCAGTGGTTAGCACTGCAGTCTTGCAGCACTGGGGTCCTGGGTTCAAATCCCACCAAGGACACTATCTGCAAGGAGTTTGTATGTTCTCCCCGTGTTTGCGTGGGTTTCCTCCGGGTACTCCGGTTTCCTCCCACACTCCAAAGACATACAGATAGGGACTCTAGATTGTGAGCCCCAATGGGGACAGTGTTGCCAATGTATGTAAAGTGCTATGGAATTAATAGCGCTATATAAATGAATAAAATTATTATTATTATTATTATTATCTCTTCCCTCATGTACAGGGCATTGCAACTTAGGTATCCATGCTTACATGTACTCATAGTGACAGTTACTTGCTCGTGGTCCACTCATATGGTGACAGTTAGTTGCTATGGTGGTAACTATGGATAACTAAGCTGCAATGCCCTGCACATGAGGTAGGAGACATGGCTATATCAGTGGAACTATGCTACATTTCTAATTGGAGATATTTGCTAATATTATTCTTCTTATTACCCCTACTATATATTAGGATAGGATCTTGGAGATGGGAAAAGCCCTTTAAGGCTATGTGCACACACTGCGTTTTTTTGACGCTGCGTTTTTGTGCGGTTTTTAGAGCTAAAAACGCACAGAAACGCAGCGTCTTTAAAATGCGTTTACCGCGTTTTGGGCTGCGTTTTTTTTTATCAGTGAACATTGCCATTAAAGATTGTTGAGAAAAAAAAAAAGGTCTGATGTCATTTCCTTCTTCCATATGTTCTTCATTGTCCACTAGTGTATGCAGGAGAGCAGACAGCTGCAGAATTACAAGGCTCAGCATGCTCCATCCAGGACTGTATGCTGGAGAGAGAGTCAGGGGGAGCAGACCTACAAGGCTCAGCATACTCCATCCACTAGTGGATGCAGGAGAGCAGACAGCAGCTGCAGAACTACAAGGCTCAGCATCCTCCTTCCAGGACTGTATGCAGGATTTCTTTGCCCCCGCCAAACAAAAAAAATGATGTGGGCTTCGCCATATTTTTGTATGCTATCCGGGTACAAGCAGCCAGGTACGGGCTGCCTCCAACCCCAGCTGCCTATTTGTACCCGGCTGGGAACCAAAAATATAGGGAAGCCCTTTTTTTTTTTTTATTTCATGAAATAAATAAAAAAAAAAAAAAAAAAAAAAGACGTGGGCTTCGCCCAATTTTTGAGTCCAGCCAGGTACAACTAGGCAGCTGGGGATTGGAATCCACAGTGCAGGGTGCCCATGCTTTCTGGGCACCCCCGCTGCGAATTGCAGTCCGCAGCCACCCCAGAAAATGGCGCTTTCATAGAAGCGCCATCTTCTGGCGCTGTATCCAACTCTCCAGCTGCCCTGGTGACGGGTGGCTCGCTGGGTAATAATGGGGTTAGGGCTAGCTGTATATTATCAGCTGGCCCTAAGCCCGAAATTCATGGTGTCACGCCAATATTAGACATGGCCACCATGAATTTCTAGTAAAGATAAAAAAAAAAAAACAACACACAGAAAAATATTTTTATTAGAAATAAAACACAACACAATTAGTGACTCCATCTTTATTGAAATAAAGAACCCCCTCCGCAGTAATCCTGGGTCAAGGGTCCCGCGCCGTCCAATCCAGATCCAAATCATCTGATCGGTTTGCTGGAAGGCATACCGATCAGATGATGTGTTAGGATCAAGGACGTGAATCACATCACACATCAGCTGATTGTATAAAAGCCGTTTGCATCAGTGCAAAAAAAAAAAACTCACTTATGTGCCGATTACCGGCAGCTCCTGGAGCGGAGTCTGATCCCGTCCGATCGCTGCAGGAGCTGCCGGTGATCAGCTGATGAAGTCTCCTGACGGCATCCGCTGACAGGTTAAGCCGGTCGGGCGCCGGCGTCACTGCGAGACTTACGATCAGCTGATGCGTCAGGTGACTGCATCAGGTGATCCATCGCCAGGTCCTGCACACAGCCGGAGCAGCGGTACCGGGAGAGGAGCTGGGAGCGGACATGGCACCGGGAGTCTGCAGACAGGTGAGTATGACTTTTTTCTACTGGTCACTTTTGTTTTCGCAGCTGCCTCCACCTCCCGCCCAGACATGGCGCCGCACAGGAGCTGACATGCACATGACTGGAGGTGGACGCAGCGGTGACGGTACCGGGAGGATTTACGCTTCTGTTTTTACCAACAGAAGGAATCCTCTTCCTGTACATGTCACTTTACTGCCCACCCCTTGCGTTGATAGCTGCGTTTTTAGTCATAGAAACGCACTAAAATGCAGCTATATTTGCAATTTGCTGTTTTCATTGCGTTTTTGAACATCTCATTGAACTCAATGGGTGGAAAACGTAAAAATAATTGACATGCTGCGTTTTTGTGGGCACCACAAAAACGCAGCTAAAAAAAAACCGCTGTGTGCAGACAGCAAAAATGAAAACTCAGACTTTGCTGGGGAAGCAAAGTCATGCAGTTTTCTGAGCAAAAACGCACCCGAAAAATGCGCAAAAACACAGCGAAAAAATGCACTGTGTGAACTTACCCTAACTCTCTAAATACTAGGATCTTAGAGTGTAGGATCATCTTGGCAACTGTTCAACAAACTTATTCCCATTAAAATGAATTTATTATAATTATTAAAATATTATAGATACCACACCATTCAGTGAACAATAGTACAACACATAATGTCCCAAGACAGAACAATAAACTGATCAATAATCTAATCAAGCACAGGGTTTACATTCAAATGGTCAGTAAATTTTATTACAGTTCAATGTATAAACAATATAGGTAGATGCTGGACAGATGAAACATACACCAAATCAGACTTAACTTTCAGGACTTTTTATGATGGACTCCTCAAGGGTTGTAATACATAGATGTAAATATCACTCGGATAATACAGTCCAAAAATCCCGGTAGGTGTATGATATCCAGTCCCACTTTCAGTGAAATGAACCACCGACCATCAAATAGATTGCTATGATTTCCACCTCAACGTGTTTCCCCACATATAATGTGGTTCATCAGGAGGTTGTAGATAGAGTGATGTCAAGCATGCAGATCCATGGCGCCATTCTAATCCAGATCAGGGGCCAAACAGCAAAATCCTGTCTTGATATTATGCGACACTTCTGAGGACGGTGGCATAATATCAAGACAGGATTTTGCTGTTTGGCCCCTGATCTGGATTAGAATGGCGCCATGGATCTGCATGCTTGACATCACTATCTACAACCTCCTGATGAACCACATTATATGTGGGGAAACGCGTTGAGGTGGAAATCATAGCAATCTATTTGATGGTCGGTGGTTAATTTCACTGAAAGTGGGACTGGATATCATACACCTACCTGGATTTTTGGACTGTATTATCCGAGTGATATTATTATTATTATTATTATTATTATTATTTATAGAGCACCATTAATTCCATGGTGCTGTACATGAGAAGGGGGTTACATACAGAATGCATATACAAGTTACAGTAGACAGACTAGTACAGAGGGAAGAGGGCCCTGCCCTTGCGGGCTTACATTCTATAGGATTATGGGGAGGAGACAGTAGGTGGGGTGTAGATTGGGCGGCAGCTCCGCACGGCGGTCGGGCGGCAGCTCCGCACGGCGGTCGGGCGGCAGTGAGTTTATTGTAGATTGTAGGCATTTCTGAACAGGTGGGATATTTACATCTATGTATTACAACCCTTGAGGAGTCCATCATAAAAAGTCCTGAAAGTTAAGTCTGATTTGGTGTATGTTTCATCTATCCAGCATCAACCTATATTGTTTATACATTGAACTGTAATAAAATTTACTGACCATTTGAATGTAAACCCTGTGTTTGATCCCCAAGACCAGGGGTGATCAGATTATTGATCACTTTATTGTTCTGTCTTGGGACATTATGTGTTGTACTATTGTTCACTGAATGGTGTGGTATCTATAATATTTTAATAATTATAATAAATTCATTTTAATGGGAATAAGTTTGTTGAACTCTATAAATAGTATTCCCTAGACCTTTGAGTCTATTTGCTTCACCTCATCTTGGCAACTGAGTGCAAGAAAAACTGCTCAGCTTGACTGATGAGTGGTGGTTTCTCAGATCCCTCAGAGCAGTTTCTAAATCATCTCATAGATAAGATACCATACTCGCTAGTCTCTTGGGATTAAGGTGGCGAGGTTGGACCAAGTCAAATGAGAGAAAGCAAGGAGGCACATTGTCCTCCATATCTGAGGCAGCTGCATAAACGGTGGAGGAGAACGAGCATAGCAATCAGATGTGCTGCTAATAGACAACGACGCTCTGGAAACAGTTGCGGTCTTTCGACTAGGCACTCCAAGCAGTATTGTCGGCATTATCAGTATGGCCCTGTGTTACACATTTACTCTTATTTTCTAGCAGCTTTAGAATATCTAATTGCCTTTCAATGTGATGAATATGCAGTAAAAAAAAACACCTTTACAAGAGAAGCATACACAATCCACTTGTTTGAGAAAGATGTGAAATCAAAGAACACATACACAAAATAACTTTCTAGCTGCATTAAAAACTGATACTATCTAATATATAAAGCTGCATGTGTGTGTGTGTATGTGTGTGTGTATGCCCGGGATTGGCATCCGCACCGTCGCAGCTACAGCCACAAAATTTTGCATACTCACACTTCTGGACCCCGAGAGCGTCATAGGATATGTTTTGAGGGGAAATTTTAACCCCGCGCTTTACAGTTATTCGCCAAAAAACCTGCCTACATTAAAGCGAATGGAGCTGGGAGCCACAGTGCAGCCAGAACGTCAGAAGAATGCGCAGCCACGCCCTTATATGGAATGTTGGCGTGTCACAATGCAGCCAGGGAAAGAGACAGACACAGACAGGGAAAGAGGCAGACACAGACAGGGTAAGAAACAGACAGACAGGGTAAGAGACAGACACAAAGAGACAGACACAAAGAGACAGACAGACAAAGAAAGAGACAGACAGGGAAAGAGACAGACAGGGAAAGAGACAGACAGGGAAAGAGACAGACAGGGAAAGAGACAGACAGGGAAAGAGACAGACAGGGAAAGAGACAGACAGGGAAAGAGGGAAAGAGACAGAAAAAGAGACAGGGAAAGAGAGCGAAAGAGACAGACAGGGTAAGAGACAGACAAAGACAGACAAAGAGACAGACACAGGGAAAGAGGGAGAGAGACAGAGAGGGAAAGAGACAGACAGGGAAAGAGAGGGAAAGAGAGAGAAAGACAGACAGGGAAAGAGACAGACAGGGAAAGTGACAGAGATAGATAGACAGGGAAGGAGATTGAGACAGACTGAGAAAGAGAGACAGAGGCAGACAGGGAAAGAGAGACAGACAAAGAGAGACAGAGAGATATATACAGAGGGGGAGACAGACCTCTGTCTGGGAATGGGAGAGAAACAGAGAGACAGTTACTATCCCGGGAATGTTAATATATTCTCTTTTGTTAACAACAGTTATTAACCCGGGCGAAGTCGGGTAGTACAGCTAGTACCATATAAAAACAGTTGCTGCAACTCTTACCATCACAGTATGGGATTCATCACAGAACCACACAAGGAAAAACAGGCATTTTGTTTAATTGGCCCTTAATTAATACCATTCTGAACATTCATCTGGAGGTATGAAAACGCAATGCTGAGAGACGATTTTATCTCGCTGAAAGGAATGCAGGAATGGAAGGTTTCTCTGCAGACATATGTGACTTATCACAATCCAGACAGTTTATACCACTGCGCACACAGATACATAACTCACAATAAGCACATAAACATCCTCGTCTAGGTAACTGCACGAACCCCGCCAAAACACTGCAAACCTCCCGTCAGTGTCACTAATGGTTTGTGCACCACTTTAACAACGCTCATACAGCACATCAGCACATATAGCTACACATCTTTGATTTTCAGACCATGAGGAAGGGTTTTTTGTAACTAGATGTAATTTTTATTGGCAGTATTTAGGGCTTTTTGTCTATTTTTTAATAATTTGTATGCAGTGAACCAAGACGTTTAACCCTTTAAACGGGGTATTTCCATCTTCAAGATCCTATCCCAATATGTAGTAGGTGTAATATTAGGAAATACCTCCAATTAGAAATATAGTACAGCTCTCCTGATATAGCCATGTCTCTTACCTCATGTGCAGGGCATTGCAGCTTAGGTATCCATGGTTCGTTTTTGCACCCTGAGCTGACGATTTTACGGATACCATTTTGGAGTAGATACAATGTTTTGATTGCTTTTTATTGCAATGTTGCAGCAACCCACAAAAAAAATGTAATTCTGGCATTTCGTTTTTCCTCATTACGCAGTTTACCGATCAGATAAATTTATTTGATATTTTGATAAATCAGACATTTCTGAAAGCGGCGATAGCAAATAGGAGTATTTCATTTAATGTCTTAACTTTAACTGGGCATAAAAGGGGTGATATAAGCTTGTGTTTTACACACACACACTTTTTTTTTTTTCTTTACAGCATTTAATTCTCTTTAGGGGACTTGCAGCTTCAGTGATCTGATCCACTGCATTATACAGAGCAGTGCATCAGCACTGCACTGTATAAAAAAAAAAAAAAAAAATCACAATCCCCTGTTAATGCCAGCTTCACAATTCCCTATGAACGATGGCTTGCAGCTGGTGTTCATAGGAGGATTGTGATGAGAGGCACAGGGGAGTCATCAGTTGACCCTTGGCTGTCATGAAAACCCATTGGCATCTTAAGGCCCCGTCACACTAAGCAACATCGCTAGCAACATCGCTGCTAACGAACAACTTTTGTGACGTTGCTAGCGATGTTGCTGTGTGTGACATCCAGGAACAACCTGGCCTCTGCTGTGAGGTCGTTGGTTGTTGCTGAATGTCCTGGGCCATTTTTTAGTTGTTGCTGTCCCGCTGTGAAGCACAGATCGCTGTGTGTGACAGTGAGACAGCAACAACTAAATGTGCAGGCAGCAGGAGCCGGCTTCTGCGGAGGCTGGTAACCAATGTAAACATCGGGTAACCAAGAAGCCCTGTCCTTGGTTACCCGATATTTACCTTTGTTACCAGCCTCCGCCGCTCTCACTGTCAGTGCCGGCTCCTGCTCTGTGCACATGTAGCTGCAGCACACATCGGGTTAATTAACCCGATGTGTGCTGTAACTAGGAGAGCAAGGAGCCAGCGCTAAGCGGTGTGCGCTGCTCCCTGCTCTCTGCACGTGTAGCTCCGTGCGGTGGTAACCAAGGTAAATATCGGGTTGGTTACCCGATATTTACCTTAGTTACCAAGCGCAGCATCTTCCACGCGGCGCTGGGGGCTTGTCACTGGTTGCTGGTGAGCTCACCAGCAACTCGTGTAGCGACGCTCCAGCGATCCCTGTCAGGTCAGGTTGCTGGTGGGATCGCTGGAGCGTCGCAGTGTGACATCTCACCAGCAACCTCCTAGCAACTTACCAGCGATCCCTATCGTTGTTGGGATCGCTGGTAAGTTGCTTAGTGTGACGGTACCTTTATGATCAGTGACGTGCTTCCTGTGATTGCGTGTTAAATGCGGCTATCAGAGATCAGCAGTGTTATTTAACTGGTTAACAGCAGGGGGTGAATCTCCGATCCAGCCGCAGCTGTTAGGGGGCACATGACCACTCAGTTAATCAGCCTTCAAGTGGCCAGGAGAGATGCAGGTTCAAGATTTTGAGCCCACATCAAAGGCAGGGACACTACTGATGAAATACATGTAAAAAAAAATCCAGGGAAAGATCCTTACTAAATACTTTTATGCCCAAAAATGACAAATGTACAAATACTAAGGTAAAAAAAACACCTCACCAAATACCGTACTCAATGTGTGCACATGGCTTTACAAATACTGAGGTAAAAACTCACCAAATAGTATTTGTAAGCCAAATCCAGAAGTGGGTGAAAAATGCTGAATTGGTGGTGAACGTAGCCTTAAATGAATGCATACTAAAGACGGCTAAACTGTTTCTGCACCTTAAAAGATGTTGTCCAGGTTTGGCACCAATATCTGTAGTCACTATGTAACTGCAGACGTGTGAAACCTCACTGCGTGTGCAAGGCATGCTGTAAGGATTCTCTGATGCAGGCAGCGAGACCGGGAAGTCATACTACTGTAAATATGCGACATGCAAACAAACTTGTGGCCACATTCCACTAGACGTGCGCAGCCCTGCTCAATTTGCCTGCGTTGGATTGGATTGTGGCCATAAGGATGTATATTCCATACTTGCAGTCACAACCGACCATGCATGATGCAGGCACCGGAGAATCATGACAGCGTGCACTGTGAGGATTCATTTCATACAGTTACTACAGACTTTAGTGCAAAACCTGCAAACACCTTTAAAATCCAAAATACCCTTGGCTTTAATTGATGATATCTTAAGAAAAAGGCCCAGTGGAGTTCTTAGGAGGATGGGCTTCCTCCTGCTCCCCAGAATGAAGAATAAATCAAGGACCTGCCTTCAAATACGCATGGCTAGACTATTTAATTCACAGAGAAAACTACTGATAACTCATATCCTTTTCTTCATACTGCAGTTTATTTTTATTAGGCTGGGAATTCTAAAACCCTTACACATAGGCGGTAATATCGGAGATGTCACACAGTGACTCATGTAGTCACACCCTTGCCTGGAAAGCCGCTCTTGTGAAACCTACTTGTCGAATTCCCTTAGCAGCTTATTTTTTTTCATTGAGGGAACCACATCAATCTTACTTTATTTAAACAGGACCTGCCATAAAGTCTAAAGCAATATTTAGCCGTTTTTCTCTGCGCTGTGCTTGTTACACTATGTAAAAACAAAAGGCACATGAATAACGGGGCTCTCTTACCAAGCAGTAAAAACGGCTTCTTATTAGCATGTTGGCAAGCGGTCCTACTTAGGAGGTCAAGGTAAGAATGCCAGTGTCAACCCTGGCGAGCACAGAGTAAATTAAAAGCAAATATCTACGTAGAACGTTCCAACCACATCAACAAGCCAGTCTAAATATCCTCCAGCTCTCCCTTATACATACAACCCGCAGACAGGTCTCTATATTGAGTCCGGGGATGGGGAAAAAAAAAAAAAAGGTAAAGAAAGCAAAGCGTTAATAAGTATTAAAAAAAAAAAAAAAAAAAGCACTTTTTGTAATTTAATAAAGTCTACAGGTGGTATCACTGTACAAAAGATATATTTTACCTGTATCAATATGGAAGATACCAGAATGTACCGCATCTTTATGGAACTAAAGACACTTCTGAAGAAGCGTTCACATAAAGTCTACACTCACCTTTCCAGCAGTGTCCCGCCTCACGTGGGGTTGTGACGTCATGCGAGGCCTTTTCGACCAAATGAGTTAATCAACAGGAAATGAGCGCAGCGGCTGCACGCACTTCCTGTTGATTGCTCGCTTAGCCCGAAGGCGGGGGAGACAGAAGTCGGCGATAATTGGAAGCAGGTCTCGCGTGACGTCACAACCCCACATGAACCCCTAGCACGACGAGTCCTAACACCGCTGGAACAGCACCAGTACAGCAGGTGAGAATAGGTGTTATTATTTTACCTGGGGAAAACATGTGGAATCAGAAGAGGGTTATCTTAGTAGTGGACAACCCCTTTAAAGGGAACCTGTCAGGTGCAATATGCACCCAGAACCACAAACAGTTCTGGGTGCATATTGCTAGTCCCTGCCTAATCGTTCCTGTATACACTAGCATAGATAAATAGATCTTTAAAAAAAATATTTCTAAAGATCTTTTATCGTATGCTAATGAGCGAGGGGACTAGTCCCCTGGGCGTTAGTTTCCCTGGCTAGTTGGCTCCATTAGCATGTTAGTACGCCCCTGTGGGTGTGCTATTATGCTAATGAATACGCAGTGTCACAGGATGATCTCACTTACCTCTCTCCGCTGCCATCTCCGTCCGACGGGGGATTTCGGCTCAGTGTGCATGACCCCGGAGTTTGGGTCATGCGCACTATGAAGCCGGGTGTACGTGTCCTGGCTTCAAACTGAAGTAGTGCGCATGACCGAAACTCTGAGGTCATGTGCAGTTAGACGAAATCCCCCGTTTTACGGTATGGCGGCGGAGAGGTGAGTGAGATCATCATCTGATGCTGCGTATTCATTAGCATGATAGCACACCCACAGAGGCATACTAACATGTTAATGGGGCGACTTGCAAGGGAACTAATGCCCAGGGGACTAGTCCCCACGCTCATTAGCATACGATAAAAGATCTTTAGAAACATTTTTTCTAAAGATCTCTTTACCTATGCTAGTATATACAGGGGCGGTTAGGCAGGGATTAGCAATATGCACCCAGAACTGCTCGTGGTCCTGGGTGCATATTGGACCTGACAGGTTCCCTTTAAATATCATTTTAGTGATCAAAATGGGGTCTGTTCAGTTGGTACAGCTGGGAAAACACTGCAGTAGTTATGAACCAACCTTGGAGATTAGTAGATAAAACATTGGTGTTGGCACCCTCAACAAACGAGGCAAGACACAAAATGAAGACAGCAGTGTTCCCCATGTGCATCACTGCTCCATTCACACAACTCAAGTACAGCCTCCCCCCCCATGATGGGATGGGTGTTAAGGGTTTGGACTTTGCATCGATCATACATTTGAATAGGTGAGAAATGTTTGTGGGATGGCAACATTTTTTTTTTTTTTTAAGGTTTTAGGAAAATCAAACATACAGACTCCCATTATTGGAATGTAACACTCATGGAAACTGGATATCTTCAGTAAACTTACCAGTAAATGAAGATGACTGGGAGTGTATAGAGCCTTTATTAAGCATGGTCATGATTTTACCAACAAAGTCCTTAGGAATAAAGTTGGCATATGGCAGTATCTCTGAACTGATCAACTGGACAACCTAAAACAAAGAGTAAAACGATTAGGGTTACATTGCATGTGGGAAAACTCAATGCTTACGGCCACTTAAAGGGGTCCTGACAGTAAAAATGCAGCCCAATCTGCAGGCAGCATTATATGGACCAGGAGGTATTGTGGGAAAAGATTCAGTACAAGGCCGCGCTCACATCAGCGGTATTTTGCCGCAAAACCGGATCCATCATAAATGCGTTTCAGTCCCATTCATTTACAAAGGAATCACGGCAAGATGCGGTGACACGCGGTTGTGTATGACGCACGCAACCGCATGTCACCGCATCTTGACGCAATTCCATTGTAAATGAATGGAACTGAAACACATTTATGACCGTTTTTGCGGGAAAATACCGCTGATTCGAGCGCGGCCTAACTTGCACTTTATTCACTTGGCTCATTTTGGGCTTAAGCAATAGAGTTGAGCGGATTGCTAATAATCCGGGTCCGGCAGATCAGTGGCGGGTTGACAAGGAAGTCCGAGATCCGATCCGGAATCCGGGCCAATATATGTAAATGAGGAGCGGAATCCGGGACGAGAGAGAGATAAGAAAGAAAGAAAGAAAGAAAGAAAGAAAGAAAGAAAGAAAGAAAGAAAGAAAGAAAGAAAGAAAGAAAGAAAGAAAGAAAGAAACCGCGCGGATCCGGATTTTTCCAGTCCGGGTCCGCTCAACACTACTTAGCAAGCCTTCTTCATACAAGTGCGTATACAGACATAGCCGTCAGTCACTGATTAGGACCGCCCACCGGACTGCTAATCTGGCAGACAAAAAACTTCAATAAAATACACGTGATTCTAAATCTTTTTCAACAAAACTATACCTCATTCTGCTCAGCTTCTCCTGCTCTATAGCAAGATGCCTGCAGAATACATAGCAATTTTAATGTAACAGGGTGACTTTACATACCTTCTGTGCAGCACAGACTCCCAAACTGTAAAAGTATTAGTGGTATCACAGAAATATGTTCTTTATGTCTGTAAAGGACTTCTCTAGGAGCAAGAGGTCAAGTTTTTACACCTTCAAAATTTTAGGAGTCCCTAAAATTATCTGACCACTTCCAAAAGGCTGTAGGATAGGCCATCAATTGGAGGGATTAGGTGAAGTGTCAGCTCCTGTGCCTGGATATATAATGAAGGAGTCATGGCCATCCTGATAGTCAGGATTCCCACTGGTTTGACCACCCCCCCTTCCCCGGCCCCACCACCCCTCCAAATTATTTCTATAGGATTTTCAAAGCTATCTTTAACCCTTTAGCATTACAGTAAGTTTTCACCATTATGTCAAGATTGTTTTTTTTTCTTTGTTTTTTTTTTTTAAATTTTTCTATTCTTGTATTCCAGGAGCCATAACAATTTTTTTGGTGACAGTCAAATGGGAGTTTGCGTTTTTTTTTTTTTGGCATGAATTTCTCAATGGTATAATTTTGGTGTTGATCGCAAATTTTTACTAACTCTTTATGGGAAAGAATATAAACAAAACAATAATCATGCTACGGTTTTTGGGCGTTTTAACGTTTATGCTATTAGTAGTGAGGCACAAAGTGTTAACTTTATTTATGGGTCAGTATGTATATGGCAACATTATTTTTTAATTACTTTTGTACAATTAATACACTATTTGAAAAAAATAATTGTTTTGCGAGTTGTCATATTCAGAGAGCCACAATTTATGCTCGGCGATGCTGCATAATATTATTATTATTATTATTATTAATAATAATAGCAAATACCTCCAATTAGAAATGTATTGTTCTCCTGATATAACCATGTCTCTTACCTCGTGTGCAGGGCATTGCAGCTTAGGTAGCCATTGTTACATCCACTCATAGTGACAGTTGCTGTGGTCATAACTATGGATACCTAAGCTGCAATGCCCTGCACATGAGGTAAGAGACATGGTTATATCAGGAGAACTATAATATTAGCAAATATTTCCAATTAGAAGTATAGTATAGCTCTCCTGATATAACCATGTCTATTATTTCATGTGCAGACCATTACTGCTTAGGTATCTATGGTTATGACCACAGTAACTAAGTCACTATATGAGTGGTCGTAACCATAGATACCTAAGCTGTAATATCCTGCACATGAGGTAATAGACATGGCTATAACAGGTGAACTGTACTACATTTCTAATTGGAGGTATGCATTTTTTTCAGTACAAAAAAAAGCTGCTTTTTTGTGCTTCTTTACATTCTTTCATGCTTTTTTAATGCTTCTTATGTATTGAGATAGGGGAAAAAAAAACAGCAAAAAAGCAGAAACAATTGACATATCGCTTCTTTTTTTAGCAACAAAAAAGCAAGGAATACAGAAGAACTGTGGGCACAGCACGTCACGATTCTCAGACTTTGCTTGAATGCATTTTCCTTGCCTTTTTTTAGGTTAAAAAAAAAGCAAAAAAAAAGTCCTGTGGGTACAAGGCCTAAGAGAATCGTGACGTGTTGTGCCCACAGTGCTTTTTTCCTTGCTTTTTGGTTGCTGAAAAAAGAAGCGACATGTCAATTGTTTCTGCTTTTTTTCATCTCAATACATAAGACGGGTGGAAAAGACGGGTGGAAAAGACGGGTGGAAAAGACGGGTGGAAAAGACGGGTGGAAAAGACGGGTGGAAAAGACGGGTGGAAAAGACGGGTGGAAAAGACGGGTGGAAAAGACGGGTGGAAAAGACGGGTGGAAAACAAGGGTGGAAAACAAGGGTGGAAAACAAGGGTGGAAAACAAGGGTGGAAAACAAGGGTGGAAAACAAGGGTGGAAAACAAGGGTGGAAAAAAAAACATGAAAAGAAGCATAAAAAAGCATGAAAGCATGAAAAGAAGAAAAAAGCATGAAGAAAAAAAAAGCATGAAAAGCAGCATGAAAAGAAGCATAAAAAAGCATGAAAAGAAACAAGAAAAAAAAAGCATGAAAGCATGAAAAGCATGAAAAGAAGAAAAAAGCATAAATGAAAAAGCATGAAAAGAAGCACAAAAAAGCAGCTTTTTTTGTGCTGGAAAAAAAAAAAAAAAAAAAGCACTGTGGCACCTACTACATAATGGGATAGGATCTTGGAAATGGGAATAACCCTTTAAGAAATAAGCAGAAAATTATCATCAAGCACAACTATACGGAGAATGCGCAGTCTGCCTTGCAGTGTCGTTAGATAAACCTTTTACAGAATATGGTCAGCTATTCAGATACTTGATCAGGTGAATAAGAAATCTGCTATGGTCCAGCACTATATAGTTATTGCACGCGGCAGCTTAGTATATTTGCCCACGAGGTTTTGGATGAGCTTGCTTGAGTTACCAGCAGGAGAATATTGGCATTTTCCCTTCCCCTCCTCACACAGATGGCATTACAAAGAGCGCTCTCTCTTCTTGCTCCACTCACCTCTACATCAATACTCTCGTTTCTTTGAAACTCTTCAATTGAAAGATTATCTGGAGGTGAGCTAGAAAAAGAAAACAGGGGGAAAACAGTATTACTCTAGCGGCGGTTCCAGGAAAGAAAGTGATGCTTTGTGTGGAATAACATTTCAAAGTTATGCATACATAGAAGATCCCAATCCAAGCCTTTGTGTGGCCATCATTTCACATGCCCTGGTTTACCCCTCTTACCATAAACCCTAATAATATACTTCCTAGTCCCCCCAATAAAAGGCCCGTACTGGAGTATTTCAGAAAGCAGAACAACATAGAAAGCTGCAGGTTACATAACATTTTCCAGATCCACTATTTTATGCTTTTCTAGACAGGATTCATAATTCGTAAAGAAGTATGGAAAACGCTGTGACATT
This sequence comes from Anomaloglossus baeobatrachus, assembly GCF_048569485.1. NCBI lineage: Eukaryota > Metazoa > Chordata > Amphibia > Anura > Aromobatidae > Anomaloglossus > Anomaloglossus baeobatrachus. The sequence continues at coordinate 241,775,300 of NC_134356.1, forward strand.
TAGGAATAATGTAATACATGTGGAGATAAACACATCTGCTAAGCACAAAACACTGAGGAATTATACACATGTGGTATACTGAAAATGCATCGTCCGTGCATCTTCACCAGCTGTATGCAAAATGCTGACCGGTCAATAATGTCAAGAGCGATCGAACAGCATTAAAAGGAAATTAACACCAGGTTTCTCTCGACTGAGAGCAGTATAGATTAGAGAACCCGATTCCATCGATGTGTCACTTACTGAGTTGTTTGCTGTCATTTTGATAAAATCAATGTTTTCTCTGCTGCACCTCCAAAGCAAAGCTGTACTTTAAAGGAAATAATAATAATAGCTTTTACAGGAAACAGTTATGTAAAAAAAAAAAAAAAAAGTATTAATCTACGGGTATGGAGTTAAGCTGCAGGTTAATAGCGTTCCGATGCTGTGTGGCTGCCACACTATAGTCCCATTTCCAGGATAAGATAAGAAATTTTTATATCTCCCAGCAGCCTTGGGCTTTCAGTCATAGAGGAGAGGCCGGAGCAGCTTCAGTCACACACCGTGCATAGTGAGTGGTGATTGGAACCACGACCAGCACTAACTGACAGCCGGCTCTGTACTGATACTGTTGAGTCCATTATCAGTCCGTGCCGGGAGGTGCAGTTACAGCTGTCGTTCACAATGTACTAAGCAATGACTAAAACTGCACTGGCCTCTCCTCCATGAGTGAAAGCCCGAGGCTATTGGGAGGAATAAACTTAATTTCCTCCCAGCAGCGGTGCTATAGTGCGGCAGCCACACGGTGTCTGGGCGCTATTAACCTGCAGGTTAATAGTGGCTTTTTTTTTTTTACATGATGGGTTCCCTTTAAAACTTTTTAAATGCACTAATGTTATATCCGTGTAAATGTGTAATAATGACCCATTGAATAATGGAAGCAATAAAACAAATCTATAGCACAAAGCTACATTGTAATAATACCCTACAATAAGTGATTGCATTTGTAAAGTAAACACCTATAATGGCTTTACCTTTTTGTAAATAAAAAGTCTTCAAAAGTATTCGCCAGTTCTGGCCACATGCTCTCAAACTTTCCAGAAGACGCATGTTGTCGTGCAACTGGTAACCCAACCGAGAGCACCTTCAAGAGGGAGGATACTGCCAATTTCCAGGTGCTTTCTGACGGGCAAGCATACTTTAGGCTCAGTGGCATCCTTAGAGTCTGACAAGAAGAGAGAACATAGTGTATTTACGGTAATGAATAGGTAGAGCAATGAGCAATGTAACCAAAAGGAGTTTTCTTCCACTTATGCAACGTTAATATTACATAGCCTGTGAAAAGACTGTGCTTGGGAGCAGTTTATCTGCTGTTTTAGAAGAGTGAGATAAGGCAGTTGTGTTTACTGACCCCTGGTGGTTATAAGAGTTCTCACAGCTACTGAATGGCCTCTTCTTATAAAGGGAACCTGTCTCCATACAGAAGCAGGCCATTCTGTACGATCCGCCATCTTGTGACCCCAGCTATTGACCAGAAGTTACAGGGAAAGGTCACAAGCTCTCAATATTAGTCTGACAGCCTCGTTCTGGCTCTCATAAACCTCTGGCTCATCCATCAAAGATTGATGTGATCCGGCTACTCACAACAAGCAGAAGACAACTGGAGCTGTGCTGCTGATAGACGACAACAGTGACTGGGGGAGTGCACTGTCACTGTGCATTGAAAGCAATATTGCATATAACAAGGGAGCTCATAGGCTGCTTTCACACATCAGTTTTTTGCCATCAGGCACAATCTGGCAAAAACATGAAAAAACGGATCCGCCGTCTGTTGCCGCCGGATGCGCTTTTTCCCTTAAAGACTTTCATTAGCGCCGGATTGTGACGGATGGCCTTGCGTTTCATCCGGTTTTTGCCGGATCCGGCAAAATTTACTTGTCTGGCGGCCGGATGCAACGTTGAAGTGAACGTTTTTGTGTCCGGCAAAAAAACAAAAACAGATTGCGACGGATCCGGCGTCGTACAGCGTATTTTATAATAGAAGCCTATAGACGCCGGATCCGGCGTGACGCGGCAAAAAAACGGATCCGGCTGCCGGATCCGTTTTTTTGAACTGAGTATACTCAATATCACACCGGATCCGTCAAAAAACTAAAAGGAACTGATTAAAGGAACTGATCAGTTTTTTCGCCAGATCGTGCCTGATGCCAAAAAAGAGAATTTTGTTTACTTACCGTAAATTCTTTTTCTTATAGTTCCGACATGGGAGACCCAGACCATGGGTGTATAGCTTCTGCCTCTGGAGGACACACAAAGTACTACACTAAAAAGTGTAGCTCCTCCCTCCGAGCATATACACCCCCTGGATGACCACATCTAGCCAGTTTAGTGCAAAAGCTGAAGGAGGACATCCACCCACAAGTAGAGATAGAGTAAAACCCGGAATAACCGGAACCTCTGTCTACAACAACAGCCGGTGAAAACACACGGAACAAGAACTGCCAACAGGCAACAGGGAGGGTGCTGGGTCTCCCATGTCGGAACTATAAGAAAAAGAATTTACGGTAAGTAAACAAAATTCTCTTTTTCTTCATCGTTCCTTATGGGAGACCCAGACCATGGGACGTCTCAAAGCAGTCCATGGGTGGGAAATAAATAGAAACTGAGAAGTAGGCAAAACCTAACTTCGCAAATGGGCGACAGCCGCCTGAAGGATGCGTCTGCCCAAGCTCGCATCTGCCGAAGCATGAGCATGCACTTGGTAGTGCTTCGAAAAGGTGTGCAGACTAGACCAAGTGGCAGCCTGACAGACCTGCTGAGCCGTAGCCTGGTGCCTGAAAGCCCAAGAGGCACCGACAGCTCTGGTCGAGTGCGCCCTAATCCCCGGCGGGGGGGGGGCACCTGAGAACATTGGTAGGCATCGGATATGGCCGACCTAATCCAACGAGCCAGGGTCGGTTTAGAAGCCGAGAGACCCTTGCGCTGACCTGTGGTCAGCACAAAAAGAGAGGTGCACCGCCTAAGGGCAGCGGTGCGTGACACATAGATCCGGAGCGCCCGCACCAGATCTAAAGTATGCAACGCTTTCTCAAAGCGATGCACAGGGGCCGGACAAAGGGAAGGCAATGAAATGTCCTGGTTAAGGTGGAAAGGAGACACCACCTTAGGGAGAAAGTCCGGAGTCGGACGGAGAACCACCTTGTCTTGGTGAAAAACCAAAAAGGGTGACTCCGAAGAGAGCGCAGCCAAATCAGAGACTCTCCTGAGAGAAGTTATGGCCACCAGAAAGACCACTTTCTGTGAAAGACGAAACAAAGAAACCTCCCTAAGAGGCTCAAAGGGGGGTTTCTATAAGGCCGTGAGGACCAGGTTAAGGTCCCAGGGATCCAGAGGCCGCCGGTAAGGCGGAATGATGTGAGATGCACCCTGCATGAAGGTGCGCACCTGGGCCAGTCGGGCGATACGCCGCTGGAACAACACTGACAGAGCCGAGACCTGTCCCTTGAGGGAACTGAGGGATAGTCCTAGCTGCAGACCGGACTGTAGAAAGGACAGGATGGTCGGCAAGGAAAACGGCCAAGGAGCATGGCCGGAAGAGCGACACCAGGACAGGAAAATTCTCCAAGTCCTGTGGTAAATCCTGGCCGAGGAAGACTTCCGAGCCTGAGTCATAGTGGAGATGACCTCGGAAGGAATGCCTGAAGTCGTCAAGATCCAGGACTCAAGAGCCACGCCGTCAATCTGAGAGCCGCAGAATTCTGGCGGAAAAACGGACCTTGTGAGAGAAGGTCTGGGCGGTCCGGGAGATGCCACGGCACCTCTACGGACAGACGGAGCAGGTCTGGGTACCAAGCTCGCCTGGGCCAGTCTGGAGCAATGATTATGACCCGACAGCCCTCCATTCTGATCTTGCGCAGGACTCTGGGCAAGAGAGCTAGAGGGGGAAACACGTAGGCCAGACGGAACTGGGACCAATCTTGAACCAGCGCGTCCGCTGCGAAGGCCTGAGGATCGTGGGAGCGAGCCACGTAAACCGGGACCTTGTTGTTGTGCCGGGATGCCATTAGATCCACTACCGGAGTGCCCCACTTGCGGCAGATTGACCGGAACACTGCCGGATGCAGGGCCCACTCGCCGCTGTCCACGGTTTGACGGCTGAGATAATCTGCCTCCCAGTTTTCTACGCATGGGATGTGGACTGCGGATATGGTGGACTTGGGAGTCCTCCGTCCACTGACAGTGTCCCTGCTGAGGGCATAACTTACTCCACCCACCATTAGCCCTATTGGAGCGCAGGATTGAGTTCCAACATCAGCGTCATAGGAGGGGAGGAGACTCCCCATGTAAGTCATGTGACGCCGGAATGGAGTACTATGGGAAGTGTACCAACGAGTCACTTCCGGTCGGCGAAAAAACGTCCGGTCTGGAAGGGGGCGTGTTTACTCTATCTTGAGGCTATCTGGAGCGCAAATGTGCGCTCCAACACCAGTCACGGGACAAATCATGTGATGATTTAGCAGGGCATTATGGGACGCACGCCGATACGTCACTTCCGGTCGGCGATTGCGTCCTGTGATGGGAGGGGGAGTTACCCAGCAAATTCTCCCCTTATTAACCGGGAGTCAAGATCAAACGGGCAGTCTGGACGATGGCCACGATCTGACCACACTACATCTACCCTGGAGGAATCGGCTGTGAGCTCCCAGCGTCATAGAGTAGCAGATACTCGGGACTGACAGTCCTTGCTGGTGGAGCTCACTACCCGGTAGGTAAACTTTTCTATATCAATGAGACCCTGCTAGAGAATTTTTAGTCTGCTTAATCTTAAGGGACATCAGTCTGCTAGCCCCTGAGTATACACTTATTCAGCATATCGCTCCTTTTAAATAAGAATAACTGTTAAGAAGGATGGAATATACTGTATATAGATATATACCTTTTGTTACAGGGAATACAAGTGATCCAATTGTATAAGGGTCTGTCTGTTAAATTCGTAGGACAGGGAGCTATTTCCTCCTCCTCTGCATATGGTTTTCCTCACAGGTAACATCTACACTAGCCCGTTTTACATGCGAACTGGTTTTTAGATGTATGGCGCATTTACCTGGAACACGCAATATGAAAATGCCTTTATGCCTTCCTTTACAGGGATTGACTGTGGCCAGACATTATCCAGGTCAATGAGGGGATGCACAGACACATTAGTATAACTGCAGATTTGTTCCGTGTATGTTGCTTGACTCCCTTGACAGGTAATTAAACCAGTATTTTGGAGAATGTAGACCTCTCAAATTGACATAGAGACTGCATCAATATATATTTTTATTACAGGACTCTCAGCCTCGACTGCTGGTTTTTTGAATGGACATAAGCTTGTCCATGTAGACAAACCCAAAACCACCGCTACATGTTAAGAGGCTTGATGACATCTTAGCGCAGGTAGTACGTACATGCCTTAATGCTGAGGGAACGTACATAAATAGAGAATGTAGTCTTATCGCTATGCCTTTCACCTACAGGGACTAATCAATAGTGACGGAGAGGTCTATCAAGCCTTCCCCTAACGAAGCCATACATCAGATAAGGACTAATTTTTATCGATTGGCTGAAAAATCAAGAATAGTTCCCTGTGTGAGTGACAAAATGGCTCCTATATAATAACAGTATAGTCATATATGCATCATGGTCATTATTATTCTCTCTATATTTCAGGTGTGATAATTTATGAAGTGAATCAGAATTGGTCCCCTGAGGATCCCCCACATTGCGTTAGGGGGGGAGAAACGCGTCGGGAGAGTCTAAGGGGGTCCATTAGTTAAGTGGGCCTCTTGACTCCTACCTAACAGATATATTCATACTAGAGGAACCTTGAAAACTAATGCATGATTTATGTTGCTTTAATTGTGGTTCTGTCCTGCACTATATGTTATCACTCTGGTGATGGTCACCCCAGCCTAAGCTGCTAGGAGAGTGAGGGTGAGCTTATTATAGGTACAGAGGTCGAGGACCCCGGGAGGATGAACAGGGGTGAATAGCTAGGATATATGTGACTTAGCATCACCTTGATATCAACCTCTGAACCATGTTTTTCCCTCACAAACCATTTGTCGCGAGCTGAATCCTGGCGTGGGTTGAACACTGTTTGGCACATGCACATCTGTCCTTATCCTGTATGTGATTTTAGAGTAGAAAGAGAGAACATCCCAAGTGTTTTGATTTTAGTAATATTTAATAAAGTATATTTTTATAAGAGGAGTTGAATCAGGTGGTTTTTTTGGGGAAACACGTAGGCCAGACGGAACTGGGACCAATCCTGAACCAGCGCGTCCGCCGCCAAGGCCTGAGGATCGTGGGAGCGAGCCACGTAAATCGGGACCTTGTTGTTGTGCCGGGATGCCATTAGATCCACTTCCGGAGTGCCCCACTTGCGGCAGATTGACCGGAACACTGCCGGATGCAGGGCCCACTCGCCGCTGTCCACGGTTTGACGGCTGAGATAATCTGCCTCCCAGTTTTCTACGCCTGGGATGTGGACTGCGGATATGGTGGACTTGGGAGTCCTCCGTCCACTGAAGGATACGTTGAACTTCCAACATTGCCAGGCGGCTGCGTGTCCCGCCTTGGTGATTGATGTAGGCAACTGCTGTCGCGTTGTCTGACTGGACTCGAATGTGCTTGCCCGCCAACAGGTGGTGAAAGGCTACGAGAGCTAGGAGCACAGCTCTGATTTCCAGCACATTGATCGAGAGGGCTGATTCGGACGGAGTCCAAGTGCCCTGTGCTCGGTGGTGGAGAAACACTGCTCCCCAGCCGGATAGACTGGCGTCCGTGGTGAGAATCACCCAGGACGGGGCCAGAAAGGAGCGTCCCTGGGACAGAGAGAGGGGCCGAAGCCACCACTGAAGAGAGCTCCTGGTCTGTGGCGACAGAGCCACTAGCCTGTGCAAGGAAGAGGTCCGCTTGTCCCAACAGCGGAGGATGTCCAGCTGCAGGGGACGCAGATGGAACTGGGCAAAGGGAACCGCTTCCATTGACGCCACCATCTGACCCAGCACCTGCATGAGGTGCCTGATGGAATGACGGCGGGGCCTCAGCAGAGAGCGTACCGCCAGATGAAGGGACTGCTGTTTGACTAAGGGCAGCTTCACAAGTGCCGGCAGAGTCTCGAATTGCATCCCTAGGTACGTAAGTTCCTGGGTCGGGGTCAGAGTGGACTTGGGCAGATTGACAAGCCACCCGAATTGAACAAGCGTGGCGAGAGTGAGCGAGACACTCCGCTGACAGTCTGCACTGGATGAAGCCTTGACTAGAAGGTCGTCCAGGTAAGGAATCACTGCCAACCCCTGGGAGGTGCAGAACCGCAACCACTGCTGCCATGACCTTGGTGAATACACGAGGGGCCGTGGCTAACTTGAAGGGGAGAGCCACGAATTGGAAATGTTCCTCTCCGATTGCAAAACGTAGCCAACGCTGGTGTGAAACTGCAATTGGCACATGCAGATAGGCATCTCTGATGTCGATGGATGCTAGAAAATCTCCCTGGGTCATTGAGGCAATGACCGATCGCAGAGATTCCATGCGAAAGTGCCGCACCTGAACATGCTTGTTGAGAAGCTTGAGATCCAGGATGGGCTGGAAGGAACCGTCCTTCTTGGGGACTAGGAAGAGGTTTGAGTAGAAACCTCTGAACCGTTCCCGGGCGGGAACCGGTACAATTACTCCGTTGGCCTGCAGGAAAGCCACGGCCTGAGAGAAGGCGGCGGCTTTGGAGCAGGGGGGAGTGGACAGAAAAAATCTGTTTGGCGGGCTGGAAGAAAATTCTATCCTGTAGCCGTGGGAGAGGATATCCCGCACCCACTGATCGGAGACGTGTTGGAACCACACGTCGCCAAAGTGGGAGAGCCTGCCACCAACCAAGGACGTTGCTGGCGCAGCCAGATAGTCAAGAGGAGGCTGCCTTAATGGCAGCGGCTCCTCCGCTCTTCTGAGGACGCGGCTTCGTGCGCCAGCTGGGTTTTCGATCCTTGGCTGAGTTAGTGGACGAGGCTGAGGGCTTAGAGGATGACCAGTTAGAGGAACGAAAGGAACGAAACCTCGACTGGTTCCTGCCCTGGACAGGTTTCCTGGTTTTAGTTTGTGGCAAGGAAGTACTCTTCCTGCCAGTAGCTTCCTTAATAATTTCATCCAGTTGTTCACCGAAAAGCCGGGACCCAGCAAAGGGGAGCCCAGCAAGGTACTTCTAAGAAGAAGCGTCTGCTTTCCACTCTCGAAGCCACAAGATCCTGCGGATCGCGAGGGAATTAGCGGAAGCCACCGCCATGCGGTGAGAAGCCTCCAGAATGGCAGACATGGCATAGGATGAAAAAGCCGAAGCCTGGGAAGTTAAGGCAACCATTTCGGGCATAGAGTCCCTGGTGAGGGAATGCATCTCCTCCAGAGAAGCAGAGACGGCCTTAAGAGCCCACACCGCTGCAAAAGACGGGGAGAACGAGGCCCCTGCCGCCTCATATACAGATTTGGCCAGAAGGTCAACCTGGCGGTCAGTGGGATCCTTAAGTGAGGTGCCATCGGCCACAGATACAACTGTCCGGGCTGAGATTCTAGACACCGGAGGATCTACCTTTGGTGAATGAGCCCACTCCTTGACCACCTCTGGTGGAAAGGGAAAACGTTCATCAGAACTACGCTTTGGGAAGCGTTTGTCAGGACAGGCCCTGGGCTTGGTCACAGTGGCCTGAAAACTGGAGTGGTTAAAAAACATACTCCTTGCTCTCTTAGGTGAGGTAAACTGGTGTTTTTCTACCAGAGAGGCTTGTTCCTCTGACACTGGTGGATTGAGGTCCAGTACGGAATTAATGGACGCAATCAAGTCACTAACATCCGCATCCCCTTCAGATAAATCAATGGGGTACATAGAGGTAGCGTCCGAGCCCACAGTAAAGGCATCCTCCTCGCCCTGCACTTCAGCTCGTGAATCAGAGCCGTGGGACGAGGAAGGAGAAGAGTCCCTGCGTCTCCGTTTAGGAGGACGGGGTCTGGGAACAGATGAAAAATCCTCTGTGAGCTCTGCAGAGCGAGTCGGAGCAGCAGAGGCGCCCTGAGAAGGGGGCTGATGCATGGTCAGCAGAGTCCGGGACAGCTGTCGGCAAAGGACTGGGAGATAGCTTTAGAAAACGATGCTACCCAAGCCGGGGGTTCAGCCACCGGGGCCGGAGCAGCCGGAGGGACCCCTGGGGAGACTCCAGGCTGAGGCACCACCATGTTAGAGCAGGCATCACAATGTGGATATGTGCTCGGTTCAGGCAGTATGAGGTGACATGCAGTGCATATAGAGTAAAGCCTTGCAGCCTTGCTCCTAGTGAGAGACATGCTGCTGAGGTGGAGGCTCTGCAGTAAAGAACACACTCCTTCAGAATGACCCCCAGAGAGTGTATAATAAAGCCCACAACCATAGGTTGTGGCTTACCAGACCGTTTTATGTGCCCTCCGGATTCCACAGCTTGGACCCCCAGACATATGCAGAGCTGCAGCAGCCAGCGCCGATCAGTGTGTAAACGCTGATAAAATGGTGCCGGAGTGAGGAGGGGGGGCGGGGTTTAGTTTAAGAGCGGGAACCGGAGGGCCAAGGGGATATACAGGGGAGGGAAACATCTCCTCAGAGAGGAGTGTCCTCCCCTGAGCTGAACGGCCGGTGGGCGGCGCCGCACTGTCCCCCTGCATGACTGACATGCAGGGGCAGTGAAAACGAAACTAGGCCGCAGCCGAAGCCGGGGCCTAAATTTTCTCATGCGGCCGACGAGCAGGCACCCTCGGCGCGGTCCTCAGGAGAAAACCAGAGAACCGGCCGGAAATCACAGCACAGTGACATAACACACTCTCCCCACAATAAATGCACAAGGGACCCTTCAATAATGTCTCAATACTTAGCTTATGAGACGCAGGGCCAGGTCCCTGAGGGGTGAGCGCTCCGTCCGGCAGGGTCCTGAAAGGGCTGCGGTTGGAGACCGGTCTCCTGCAAAGCAGAGAGAACCGTGATGGCTCCCACTTCAAGACAGAGCCCGAGGGATGGTGAAGGAGCGCGGCATGTAAGGCTCCAGCCTTGTAAATCAACCTTAACAGCACCGCCGACACAGTGGGGTGAGAAGGGACATGCCGGGAGTCCAGCTTGGACCCGCTTTTCTTCCAACTCTTTGAAATCAAAAATCCGATGAGAATGCATGTGTGTGTGACCTCCTGAACACAAAGCATTGAACTGGCTAGATGTGGTCATCCAGGGGGTGTATATGCTCGGAGGGAGGAGCTACACTTTTTAGTGTAGTACTTTGTGTGTCCTCCGGAGGCAGAAGCTATACACCCATGGTCTGGGTCTCCCATAAGGAACGATGAAGAAAAACTGATGCGTGAAAGCAGCCATACTGAACATGTATCAGAATTCTCAAACGACGTATACTCAGTAGCGTCGGGACTAACCTAGCCCCTGCCACAGATGTCACTGATGACGCATAGTTTCAGGGTGGGGACAAAAGTGGTTATATAGCGCTGTGAAAGCACGATAGTGAGCAAAGTATATCAGAAAAGAGATTAGATTATTACATTAAATAGACAGACTTTTAGGAAATGTTGGTTTCGGACCACCCCTACGCTATGTCCTTTATTGAGGAAAAGATTTTTCCATAAGAACAATAGAATATCACATATATTTGCTGGCTAGTGGATAGCTAACCACTGGGATTCCTACCTATAACTAAAATTAAAAGAGTCTGTGTGTATTTGATATTTGATGACCTAGCCACAGATTATTATCAGATTAGTGGGGTCCAACACCCAATTCACCCACCAATCAGCCGTTTCCTGCTCCAGCGGCAGATGGATGTAGAAACCTAGAATGGAGCGGCATTCAGCATCTTCACTGTGACTGTGGTGGCCATTGCTGGCTATGGCAGCACAGCACAGCTGTTCTTACAAAATGAAGCTGTACTGTACCCAGCACCAGCCGCTACACTCCTAATGGAGCAGCATCTCTGTTCAAAGTGTTTACCCCCACCACCGACTAAAGCAAAAAAACAGCTGATCGGAAGCCCTATCATGTAGATAGGTCATCAGAAGTTTATGCCTGGACAACCGCTTTAAAGAGCCGATTTCCCCCAAACAAAATCATACGTACCCGAATAATATTTTGGAGAACCTTTTCATTCACTACAGCTTTATGACATGCTGTTTTCTGGTACAAGTCCACCATGACTTCCAAGGATTTTTCAGCAAATGGTACATAATTTAAGGCGACCCACTCTGCCTGGAATAAAAAAAACACCATCCATGAGATTTCAAGACTACAGTCAAGAAAACTGGAGCGATAGGAAGTAGGCATTGTCTGCATGCTCGCTGATCTGACCATCCGAAACATTAGAAAGGAAAGCAGAAACTAGCACTTTGCATTAGCAAAGAAAGTAAGACAGCTCTCCATACACGGAAACACTACTGCCAGCCTGCCAGTGTACAGTAGGAGGAATTCATGATTGTTACTAGTTTCATTAATCATTTGTTTTGTCAGGACAGGGCAATTTTTAAGGAAATGTCACTCACCGGTGCAAAAAGTTGGATCTATTGTGATTCCATTTTGTTGCAGAATAAACAGAACGAGAGAAGTTAATTCAGATAGATTTAGACACATACATGTTAATTTTAGATGAGAGAATGATGCAAACGTAATAATGGTGCTTCATTAACATAGTGTCAATTATTGTCTATTTTTTGCCAAAAAATTAACTGTAGCGACTTGAATTAACAGAGTCAACCAAAGGGCGCAACAGGATTTTCCATTTCACCTAGTCACATATATTAAAAAGGGATTTTGTCAGGCGCCTTCGGGTCACCAAACTAATGATATTGTTGGCTAGGGTAGGAAGAGAGACGTCAAAGCCTTCCTAGACGCAACAGGATTTAACATCACTGAAAAAGTCAACGTTAAACCTCGATGTGTATGAGGGTGCAAGTAGACCAAGGACAGGATGATTCCTGGCTAGGGCACTGATCTTCTGATTGATTTCCACCCTACACCTGTGCCCTTTTCCAAAGTCATCGTAGGGCAGAAGTGGTATTGGTCAACCACATGGGGGGGAAAGGGGACCACTAGCCAGGAATCGTCAAACCCTAAATAGCACTTTTATCCTAACTTACATAAAGATCCAAAGTTGACTCTCTCGGTGATGGAAAACCGATTGACTAGAACGTGTCCTTTACTATCCCACCCAGCAATACTTGGCCTTAAAAGCTTCATATATGTTCCCTTCTTCAATGAGTTTTGTCCACTAAAATCCCTTCCAGTGTGACTCTTTGTGCCGGTCATATAGGTCGAGGAGGTCTAATCAGTAGTACCAATTCAAATGAGTCCTCTAACAAGCCGGACAATGATAACCTGGATTTTACACAATGGGCAACTAGTCCAATACAGATAATATTATCCCAACGTCAGCAGCCGGCAAAATGCAGGAGGCCATGGCCTAAAATTATTTATATAAAGTTTATGTGAGGTTTGCTATACAAACAGATTTAGATGTACGTAAGACACTGACTCACATAGGTGAAAGTAAGGTGTATTGAAATGGTAATGTATCTAAGAATACATGTGTAATGGGACTGTCAACACAGAACGACTGGTCAAACCAAGCACTGGTGCCCTGTGCATCATGGCAGGGACAATCATGTAAATCTACCTTCTCATCTGCTTGTTTTCCCTCGATCTCCTCCCTTTTCAGTCTTTATGAAGCCAGAGTGGTCAAAGAAGAGAGGATGATGGAAATTGAGGGAAAACAAGCAGGCGGGAAGATGGATTTAAAGGATTGTCGACCACTTTAGAGAATCTTACTCGTTTTACCTCATTCGCCACACACTCATGTGATTGACGACGCTGGCTTTATAGAGACAAAAAGGGTGATGATAGATGGAAAACAAGCAGGTGGGAAGTTGCACTTAACCCCTTCACCCCCGGCCACTAAAACACCCTAATGACCGGGCCATTTTTTGCAATTCTGACCAGTGTCACTTTGACAGGTTATAACTCTGGGACGCTTCAACGGATCCTGGCGATTCTGAGATTGTTTTTTCGTGACATATTGTACTTCATGTCAGTGGTAAATTTAGGCCGATATTTTTTGCGTTTATTTGTGAAAATTTAGGAAATTTGGCGAAAATTTTGAAAATTTCGCAATTTTCAAACTTTGAAAATTTATGCCCATAAATCTGAGAAATATGTCACACAAAATAGTTACTAAATAACATTTCCCACTTGTCTACTTTACATCAGCGCAATTTTCGAAACAAATTTTTTTTTCGTTAGGAAGTTAGAAGGGGTCAAAGTTCATCAGCAATTTCTCATTTTTCCAACAAAATTTAGAAAATAATTTTTTTTAGGGACCACATCACATTTGAGGTGACTTTGAGAGACCGAGGTGACAGAAAATACCCAAAAGTGACCCCATTCTAAAAACTGCACCCCTCACTCTGCTCAAAACCACATCCAAAAAGTTTATTAACCCTTTAGGTGCTTCACAGGAACCAAAGCAATGTGGAAGGAAAAAATGAAAATTTTACTTTTTAACACAAAAATGTTACTTTAGCCATAAAATTTTCATTTTCACAAGGGAGAAAAGAGAAAGTGCACCCTACAATTTATTGTGCATTTTCTCCTGAGTACGCCGATACCCCATATGTGGTAAAAATCAATTGTTTGGGTGCACAGCGGAGCTCGGAAGGGAAGGAGCGCCATTTGAATTTTTGAACGCAAAATTAGCTGCACTCATTAGCGGACGCCATGTCGGGTTTGAAGACCCCCTGAGGTGCCTAAACAATGGAGCTCCCCCACAAGTGACCCCATTTTGGAAACTAGAGCCCTCAAATATTTTTTCTAGATGTTTGATGAGCACTTTGAACACCTGGGGGCTTCACAGAAGTTTATAACGTTGAGCCGTGAAAAGAAAAGAAGGGAATTTTGTTACTTACCGTAAATTCCTTTTCTTCTAGCTCTTATTGGGAGACCCAGACGATTGGGGTATAGCTACTGCCCTCTGGAGGCCACACAAAGCACTACATCAAAAGTGCAAGGCCCCTCCCCCTCTGGCTATACCCCCCCCGTGGTATCACGGGTTCTCCAGTTTTAGTGCCAAAGCAAGAAGGAGGAAGCCAATAACTGGTTTAAACAAATTAACTCCGAATAACATCGGAGAACTGAAAAACCGTTCAACATGAACAACATGTGTACCCGCAAACAACAAAAAAACATCCCGAAGGACAACAGGGCGGGTGCTGGGTCTCCCAATAAGAGCTAGAAGAAAAGGAATTTACGGTAAGTAACAAAATTCCCTTCTTCTTCAGCGCTCTATTGGGAGACCCAGACGATTGGGACGTCCAAAAGCTGTCCCTGGGTGGGTAAAGAAATACCTCATGTTAGAGCTGCAAAACAGCCCTCCCCTATGGGGGTGTCACTGCCGCCTGCAGGACTCTTCTACCTAAGCTGGCATCCGCCGAAGCATAGGTATGCACCTGATAATGCTTGGTGAAAGTGTGCAGACTGGACCAGGTAGCTGCCTGGCACACCTGTTGAGCCGAAGCCTGGTGACGTAATGCCCAGGACGCACCCACGGCTCTGGTTGAGTGGGCTTTTAGCCCTGAAGGAACCGGAAGCCCCGCAGAACGGTAGGCCTCTAGAATTGGTTCTTTGATCCATCGAGCCAGGGTGGCTTTAGAAGCCTGCAATCCCTTGCGCGGACCAGCGACAAGGACAAAAAGTGCATCGGCACGGCGCATGGGCGCCGTGCGGGAAATGTAGATTCTGAGTGCTCTCACCAAATCTAGCAAACGTAAATCATTCTCATACCGGTGAACCGGATGAGTGCAAAAAGACGGTAAGGAGATATCCTGATTAAGATGAAACGAGGATACGACCTTAGGGAGAAACTCCGGAATGGGGCGCAGCACTACCTTGTCCTGGTGAAACACCAGGAAGGGAGCCTTGGATGACAGAGCTGCCAGCTCAGACACTCGCCGAAGCGATGTGATCGCAACGAGAAACGCCACCTTCTGTGACAGGCGAGAAAAAGAAACTTCCTTCAGAGTCTCGAAAGGCGGCTTCTGGAGAGCAACTAGAACCCTGTTCAGATCCCATGGATCTAACGGCCGCTTGTACGGGGGTACGATATGACAAACCCCCTGCGGGAACGTGCACACCTTAGAAAGACGTGCTAGCCGCTTCTGAAAAAACACGGATAGTGCTGAGACTTGCCCTTTGAGGGAGTCGAGCGACGAGCCCTTTTCTGACTCCTATTGTAGGAAGGAAAGAAAAGTAGGCAATGCAAATGGCCAGGGAGACACTCCCTGAGTAGAGCACCAGAATAAGAAAATCTTCCACGTTCTGTGGTATATCTTAGCAGACGTGGGCTTCCTAGCCAGTCTCATGGTGGCAACGACCCCTTGGGATAATCCTGAAGACGCTAGGATCCAGGACACAAAAGCCACCCAGTCAGGTTCAGGGCCGCATAATTCCGATGGAGAAAACGGCCCTTGGGACAGTAAGTCTGGTCGGTCTGGTAGTGACCACGGTCGGCCGACCGTGAGATGCCACAGATCCGGGTACCACGATCTCCTCGGCCAGTCTGGTGCGACGAGTATGACGCGGCTGCAATCGGATCTGATTTTTGCGCAGTACTCTGGGCAAGAGTGCCAGAGGTGGAAACACATATGTGAGCCGGAACTGCGACCAATCTTGCACTAAGGCGTCTGCCGCCAGAGCTCTGTGATCGCGCGATCGTGCCATAAATGCCGGGACCTTGTTGGTGTGCCGAGACGCCATTAGGTCGACGTCCGGCACCCCCCAGCGGCAACAGATTTCCTGAAACACGTCCGAGTGAAGGGACCATTCCCCCGCGTCCATACCCTGGCGACTGAGGAAGTCTGCTTCCCAGTTTTCTACGCCCGGGATGTGAACTGCGGATATGGTGGATGCTGTGTCCTCCACCCACATGAGGATTCGCCGGACTTCCTGGAAGGCTTGCTGACTGCGCGCCCCTTCTTGGTGGTTGATGTATGCCACCGCTGTGGAGATGTCCGACTGGATTCGGATCTGCTCTCTTTCTAGCCACTTCTGGAAGGCTAATAGGGTAAGATACCCTGCCCCGATTTGAACATCGATCTGAAGGGTGGACTCCTGCTGAGTCCACGTCCCCTGAGCCATGTGGCGGAGACAAACTGCTCCCCACCCTGACAGACTCGTATCTGTCGTGACCAGTGCCCAGGATGGGGGCTATGGCCACTATAGCAGAGAGTCCTCGGCCGTCTGGGAAAGGGAGACTTCCCTGTCCAGGGAGGTTGACTGCCCGTCCCATTGGCGGAGAATGTCCCATTGCCGTTGGCGCAGATGAAACTGCGCAAAGAGAACTGCCTCGATGGCTGCCACCATCTTCCTTAGGAAGTGCATGAGGCGCCTTAAGGGGTGCGACTGGCCTTGAAGGAGAGACTGCACCTCTGTCTGCAGTGAACGCTGCTTGTTCAGCGGAAGCTTCACTATTGCTGATAGAGTATGAAACTCCATGCCGAGATACGTTAGTGATTGAGTCGGAGACAGATTTGACCTTGCCAAATTGATGATCCACCCGAAAGTCTGGAGAGTCTCCAGCGTAACATTCAGGCTGCGTTGGCATGCCTCGAGGGAGGGTGCTTTGACGAGTAGATCGTCCAAGTATGGAATCACCGGGTGTCCCTGAAAGTGCAAGACTGCTACCACTGCTGCCATGACCTTGGTGAACACCCGTGGGGCTGTCGCCAGACTGAATGGCAGAGCTACGAACTGAAGATGTTCGTCTCCTATCACAAAACGTAGAAAACGTTGGTGCTCCGTAGCAATTGGCACGTGGAGATAGGCATCTTTGATGTCTGTTGAGGCAAGGAAGTCTCCTCGAGACATTGAGGTAATGACGGATCGGAGGGATCCCATCCGGAACCGCCTGGAGTTCGCATGCTCGTTGAGCAGTGTCAGGACCAGAACGGGACGGAAGGAACCGTCCTTTTTTGGAGCCACAAAGAGATTGGAGTACAAACCCTCGCCCTCGTTCCTGAGGGGGGACAGGGATCACCACTCCTTCTGCTCTTAGAGCATCCACCGCCTGCAGCAGGGAAATGGAGTCGGAGGACGAGATTAGAACACTGTCCTGTGCACGTGAGCACAATGTTCGCCACCCACCGGTCTGTGACCTGTGGCAGCTAAATGTCGCCAAAGGCGGGGGGTTCTGCCCTCAACCGCGGATGCGGAGAGAGAGAGAGAACTGAGAGTCCTGAGGAGACCGCCTTGTAGCGGTTCCTCCGACTGCCTTCCTTGGGCGTGATTGAGCCCGGCCGGAATCTGAGCCCGTCTGAGGTTTAGTAGCCCTTTTGCCCGAGGACAATTGGGACCTACCGGAGCTTGGGAAGGACCGAAACCTCGACTGTACTTTTAGGACAGTATTAACAGGGTAAGTCGCAGTGCAGACATTGCGGGTTACGGACGCCTCTGCGGTACAGATGTCCCTGTGCTCAAGGCCAGCTGCGCAAGAACAGCTGAAAAGGTTAGGTTGCCTATACGGCTGTGGATGCCGGAGCAACCGACACGCCGATAGCTTCCTAGACAGATTTCAACCAGAGTCCATCTGTCTGTGACTGGCGTCTTTAAGTGAAGCCCCATCTCCAGTGCAACTATGTCTCTAGACGCAAGCCTGGAGATTGGAGAATCCACCTTTGGACCCTGGGTCCAGCACTGACCGCGTCAGGGGAAAAGGGATAACGTGTATCCTAAAAACGTTTGGAGAAGACGCTTATCTGGTAAGCGTGGTGTTCCTGGACTGCTTCTCTGAAGTCAGCGTGGCCAGAAAAATACTCAACATCTGTGTGAGATACTGAAAAGGGACTTCTCCTGTTCGTCTCCTATCTCCACTGGGGGAGCTGAGGGAGAAAGATCCAACCTTCCATTGATGGACGGTATAGGATCATTCCGTATGGCGTTACCACCCGGTGTATCCGGATCGATAGCTATGTCAGTATCAAAGCCCTGAAGAGCTGCCTTTTGGTCAAGTAGATTGCCCATGGCCTGTCTGGACTGCAAGTCTCTATATTATGACTACTCCGTCCCTGTCCATGGACAGGGTTGACAGGTGGTTTCTTTGGCCACAACTAGTAGAGACCCAGGCAGACGAAGTGCTAGAGACCCCGGCACGTGCTACGGGGGAACATGCACACCATGGGACGGTGTCATGAACAGCATCCCATGTAGTAAAAACAGCACTGAAAATCTGTGTTGCTGTTTTGCCGCTGCCGACTAGCTATCTAGAATTATATAGCCAAGATTGGTGACCGTACAGTGCAATGTATAGCATACAAGCATAAAGTACAATGACCACTGCAGCACAAGCAATACAAGCAGCATAGAAGCCTGTGCCCTGGCACCCCTGCTCTTCTGCTGCTGTATACTAGTCATCTAGGGGAATATAGCCAAGAGTGACCCTACAGTGCAATGTATAGCATACAAGCACAAGTACAAATGCACACTGCAGCCCATGCAATACAAGCAGCATAGAAAAAAACCTGTGCCCCAGCACCCTTGGTTTTCTGCTGCTGTAGTCTAGCCATTCCAGGAGAATATAGCTAAGACTAGCGACTGTACAGTGCAATGTATAACACATAAACACAAATGAACACCTCAGTCGTGCAATACAAGCAGCCTAGAAAGCCTGTGCCTTAGCACACCTGCTTTCCTGCTGCTAATGTGTCGCTCCCCAAGCGGGCATATAGCGACCTGTGCAGTTAAAAACAACACATGTACACACTGCAGTTATCTGTGGTCAGCACTATGTGTGCCGCTTACCGCCCGCCTATAAGCGGGTGTATGATCGCCACCGTCCTGCCTGGTTGCTGAAAATCCGAGCTCGGACTTCAGTAATGGCTGCCGGCTTCTTCCCCAGCTCATGTGAGGAGGGGCGGGCCGTGGGCGTGCCCCCAAGGCAGAGCGGGAATCCGGCGCCCGACAGTGTGCAGTGAGAGGGCTGGAGCATGTAAAAAGGCTCCAGCCCTCGGCGCTGCTGATTGCTCAGCGCCTGTCCCCTTCCCTGAGTGACAGGGAGGGGGCGGGAACGAAGCGGCACTAGGCCGCAGAAGCCGGGGACTGGATTTATAAGCGCCGCCGCCGTAAAAGCGCGGTCGGCGCCCAGTCCCCGGCGAACTACAAGTCCCAGCCGCGCCGCCGCTCCCGGAGCGTCCGGCGCGGTAGTTCCCAAAACACAAAGTCACTCAGCAAAGCTGCAGTGACTGTAACCCATTACTGTCCCCGGCGCACTAGCACACCCAGCAAGTCTGGAGTGTGCTGTGCCTGTGTGTACGGGGACACAGAGTACCTGTAATGGTGCAGGGCCATGTCCCTGAACGGTACTCCAGCTCCGTATCCAACAGGTTCAAATGGGTCTGTGGATGGAGCCCGGCGTCAGAGCTTTGAGGCCGGCAGGATCCCACTTCCACAGAGCCCCTCAGGGGGATGTGGAAGGAAAGCAGCATGTGGGCTCCAGCCTCCGTACCAGCAATAGGTACCTCAACCTTACAACACCATCCAGGGGTGAGAAGGGAGCATGCTGGGGACACTATATGTGTCCTCTTTTCTTCCATCCGAAATAGTCAGCAGCTACTGCTGACTAAAATCTGTGGAGCTATGCGTGGATGTCTGACCTCCTTCGCACACAAAGCTAAAACTGGAGAACCCGTGATACCACGGGGGATATATAGCCAGAGGGGGAGGGGCCTTGCACTTTTGATGTAGTGCTTTGTGTGGCCTCCAGAGGGCAGTAGCTATACCCCAATCGTCTGGGTCTCCCAATAGAGCGCTGAAGAAAATTTTTTTTTTACCACAAAACTGTTGCTTCAACTAGGTAGCTTTTTTTTTCACAAGGGTATTGGGAAAAAATGCAACATAAAATGCATTGTCCATTTTCTCCTGAGTACGCAGATACCTCATATGTGGTGGAAATCAAATGTTTGGACACACGGCAGTGCTCGGAAGGCAAGGAGCGCCATTTAAATGCAAAATTAGCTGCACTCATTAGCGGACGCCATGTCAGGTTTGAAGACCCCCTGAGGTGCCTAAACAATGGAGCTCCCCCACAAGTGACCCCATTTTGGAAACTAGAGCCCTCAAATAATTTTTCTAGATGTTTGGTGAGCACTTTGAACACCTGGGGGCTTCACAGAAGTTTATAGCGTTGAGCCGTGAAAAGAAAAAAAAAATTTTTTACCACAAAACGGTTGCTTCAATTAGGTAGCTTTTTTTTTCACAAGGGTAACAGGAAAAAATGCACCATAAAATGTATTGTGCATTTTCTCCTGAGTACGCAGATACATCATATGTGGTGGAAAGTAATTGTTTGGGCGCATGGCGGGGCTCAGAAGAGAAGGAGCGCCATTTGACTTTTCAAACGCACAGACGCAGTGCACTGATCGGCCGCTGCAGGACGCACGGTCGGATGCGATAAAAAAAAGCGTCGGGGATACGTAAAAAAAAAAGTCACGCCAAAAATTGACCATGGATGCAGATATGTTATGTGCATCCCTGATCAGCGCTCGGCGGGACGCACAGACGGATGCCATACAAAAATTGTCGCGAATACGGAAAAAAGTCACGCCAAAAATTGACCATGGATGCAGATATGTTATGTGCATCCCTGATCAGCGCTCGGCGGGACGCACAGACGGATGCCATACAAAAATTGTCGCGAATACGGAAAAAAGTCACGCCAAAAATTGAGCAGGGATGCCGATCCGTTATCTGCATCCCTGATCAGCGCTCGGCGGGAAGTACGGTCGGACGCGATACAAAAAGCGTCGCGAATACGGAAAAAAGTCACGCCAAAAATTGAGCAGGGATGCCGATCCGTTATCTGCATCCCTGATCAGCGCTCGGCGGGACGCACGGACAGATGAAGTGTAAAAATGGACAGGATACAAGAAAAAAAAAAAAAAAAAAAGTTATACTCACAGTACCAAGAGGATCACTGACCAGAAGAGTTGCAGAGGAACAAGAAGGCAGTGAGATAGACAGCTTTACACCAGCAGCAGGCAGGACGTTGGACAGATCAGCAGAAGGACCCAGCGATAGAGGCAGATGTGATCGGGCCAGTGAAGACCTCGGACGACCCGTGAAGGCAGGTAAGAGGACGTCGGGGGGGGCAGGGGGGGATGGGGAGAGGGGGGGGGTAGGGGGGGATGGGGAGAGGGGGGGGGGCAGGGGGGGGCAGATGGGGGGGGTTAGAGGGAGAGCAGAGGGGGCGGAGAAGCAAAGGCAGAAGGAAGGAACCTTGGAAGCAGAATAGAGATGACAGAGGAGGCAGGCAGATCGCGTGGGGAGCAGATCGGGATGCCGGGGGGCAGATCGGGGCGTAGGGGGGCAGATCTGGGGGGGCACGGGCAGGGGCCTTCACGGGAGCGCGCAGGGGCCTTCACGGGAGCGCGCAGGGGCCATCGCCGGAGCGCAATACTTACCTTTGGAGCTGGCGCGGTGACAGCAGAGGCGGCGTCTGCGGCGGCAGCAGCGGTGGCGTGGTACCAAAAGTACCAGCCACTCCACGCTGCAGCCATGTTGGGGGAGGGTCCCCAGAGCAGCACAGGCCTGGGGAGGGCGGCCACCGGCAGATCAGACCGCCCCACTGCACACTGATTGGAGCGATTGCGCGTCATAGCACGATCGCTCCAATCAGTGCTGCAGGGGCTGGGGGCGACATGTTTGAGGTCCACCTATGATATGCTGCAGCAGCTGCGGCATCTCATAGCTGGATCTCACAGGATCGCACTAATTTGGGCATTATTTTTGCCGAAATTAGTGCGATCGATGTGGTTGGCGGTTCAGATTTGAACAGCCAATCACATCGATCGTCGATAGGGGGTGGCGATGCCACCCCCCCTGGGGTCAAGCAAAGGTCCCCTGCTGTAAGAAACAGCAGGGGACATCATTTGAAAGCCGTTGCTATGGCCACGGCAATCAAATGAAGTTTAGGCAGTAAAATTACGTCCCTGGTCGTTAAGTCACGTTAAAATAGGACGTAATTTTACTGCCCGCGGTCGTGAAGGGGTTAAATGTATGGCCACGCCAATGGGGAATGCCATCTTGTTGTTGGTTTGATCAGTCATTCTTGGCTGACAGAGCCCATTTAACAATTAATCATTATACCATGATGACAAAGCCCAATCTATATCTACTAAGGCATATGATTTTATACATGCTATTGGTATGACCGTCCAGTTGTTCTATGCATCTGAATTTCCTGCTTTGAGTTTAATCTCCTCACCTGCATATACATTTAAAGTCCCTTTGCTATTGGTATGCTAACCTGCTGTTGTCATGTTGTATAATTAGTTAAATCCTGTCTGTATTTTTTTTTTTTTTTCTTCTTCTTTGAGTGCTTCCTACCTGTTTGTAATTCTTTCATGTGCCTCACCCCTGCTGGTCAGCTGATGTTCATCTGGGTCAATGAGACATGTATATAAGTACTGCACTAGGTCTATGACCGTGGTCTGTGTGCGTGCCTCTGGATAAGTGCCTCATAAGTGTCAGAAATATACCAGAAATGAACCAGACATGACCAGAAGGTAAACTTCAGCTCTTTCTAACCAAGCTTCCCACTGACACAACTTACCTGTTAAATCATATACTTACCACACTACCCCCACCATGTTCACCTATGCCCTCACAGTCTTTGCCCCTCTCCTCCTCACTCTCCTTCACTATCCCCACACCCCAGCACCCTCTAAGCAAATATTCATCTCCCCCTCCCTCCTGCCTTCTCATCTGTCCTCATCTGCTGACCTACTCCTGAACCTCAGGTCGCTCCTAATATCACGCAGACCATGCCGTCCACTCTCCTTCTCCCACCTGCTCTCCCTTTCTCTACTCCTTCTCACTGCTGGTGACATAGCCCCCAATCCTGGCCCCCCGTGGATGGTACACCCCTCTTTATCACCCACCCACCACTCTCCACATAATAGTAACTACCGCAATCTATCCAACATAAAAACTATTCCCCTCTCACCCACTCTGCCGCCCCCTCTCTCAGGAGCGCTCTGGAATGCCCGTTCAGTGTGTAATAAACTGCACATCATTCATGATCTCTTTACCTCCAGCAATCTATCCTTTCTAGGCATCACCGAAACATGGCTGACACCATCCAACTCTGCCTCCCCAGCTGCACTATGCTACGGTGGCCTGCACTTCTCCCACACTCCTCGCCCTGGCAATAGACAAGGTGGAGGAGTGGGCCTCCTTCTTTCTAACAACTACAACTTCACCATAATCCCACCTCTACCCTCCCTCGACCTGCCTTCCTTTGAAGTGCACTCTGTCCGAATCTATTCTCCCTCCAACCTCCAAGTGGCTGTCATATACAGACCCCCGGGCGCAACCACTGCCTTCCTCGACCACTTCTCTGCCTGGCTTCTACACTTTCTCTCTGCTGACATTCCCACCATCATCATGGGTGACTTCAACATCCCCACTGACACTCGCCAACAAGCTGCTTCCAAACTCCTCTCCCTTGCTTCGTCTTTTGGCTTAACTCAGTGGTCCACCTCTGCCACCCACAAAGATGGAAACACACTAGACCTCATCTTCACCCGCCTCTGTCCCCTTTCTGACTTCACAACTTCCCCCCTCCCCCTATCTGACCACCATCTTCTGACCTTTTCAGCCCTGTCCTCCTCACCTACCCCCCCTGTCCAGCACCTAGCACATCCCCGCAGAAACCTTGCACACCTCAACATGCACACCCTCGCCGACTCTATCCTCCCACTGTCCTCCATATCGTCCCTCCACGACACAGACAGCGCCACCACTTTCTACAACACCACCCTCACATCAGCCATTGATTCAGTCGCTCCCCTTGTGCATGGCAGAGTGAGACGAATCAATAGACAGCCCTGGCACAACAGCCTCACTAAAAAACTTAGGCAAAGGTCTAGGGCTGCAGAGCGGCGGTGGAAGAAAACGCACTCCCAGGAAGACTTCACCACATTCAAAAATGCAATTCACACATTTCGTTCAGTCCTCACCTCCGCTAAACACGATTACTTCAGAAACCTCATATCCTCTCTAACACACAACCCCAAACAGTTATTCAACACTTTCAACTCCCTCCTTCGCCCACCACTGCCCCCTCCAGCCTCCCTCATTTCTGCAGAAGACTTTGCCACCTATTTCCAAGAAAAAATCGACCTAATAAGGCAAGTCTTCTCTGCTCAGCCACCACAACCCCTTCATGTAGCTGACCACTGCCCCTCCCCCATAAACTTCCTCCCCACCATCACCGAAGGAGAGCTTGCACGTCTGCTCTCAAAAGCGCACCTCACCACCTGCGCACTTGACCCCATGCCATCCCACCTCCTTCCCAACCTCACCACCATCCTTATTCCAGCCTTAACCCATCTCTTCAACCTATCTTTAACGACTGGAACCTTCCCCTCTGCCTTTAAACATGCAACAGTCACACCTATCCTAAAGAAACCTTCCCTCGATCCAACCTCTACTACCAGCTACCGCCCCATATCACTACTCCCACTTGCCTCAAAACTCCTGGAACAGCATGTCCATGCTGAACTTTCCTCCCACCTCTCCTCTAACGCTCTCTTTGACAACCTACAGTCCGGCTTCCGTCCACATCACTCCACCGAAACTGCCCTGACTAAAATCACAAATGACTTGCTTACTGCCAAAGCGAACAAGCACTTCTCTATACTCCTACTCCTAGACCTGTCCTCAGCCTTCGATACCGTTGACCACTCCCTCCTATTACAGACCCTCTCTTCCCTTGGTGTCAGAGACCTCGCCCTCTCTTGGATCTCTTCATACCTCTCAAATCGCACTTTTAGTGTCTCCCACTCCCACACAACCTCTTCATCCCACCATCTCTCTGTTGGCGTCCCTCAAGGCTCTGTCCTAGGACCCCTACTTTTCTCTATCTACACATTTGGCCTGGGACAACTCATAAAGTCCCATGGCTTCCAATACCACCTATATGCCGACGACACCCAGATCTACCTCTCTGGCCCAGATGCCACATCTCTGCTGTCCAAAATCCCGAAATGTCTATCTGCTATATCCTCCTTCTTCTCCTCTCGCTTCCTAAAGCTCAATGTGGCCAAAACTGAACTAATCATCTTTCCTCCGTCTCACCTACACTCTCCACCTAATCTATCTATTACAATAAATAACACCACGCTCTCGCCAGTACCCAAAGTTCGCTGCCTCGGAGTGACCTTTGACTCTGCCTTATCCTTCATACCACACATCCAATCCCTCACCACCTCCTGCCGTCTTCAACTCAAAAATATTTCCAGAATCCGCCCTTTCCTCAATTTGCAATCAACTAAAATGCTAGTGCATGCCCTCATAATCTCCCGCCTCGACTACTGTAACATCCTCCTCTGTGGCCTCCCTGCCAACACGCTTGCCCCTCTCCAGTCCATCCTTAACTCTGCTGCCCGACTGATCCACCTCTCTCCTCAATACCACCCCGCTTCTCCTCTCTGCATGTCCCTCCACTGGCTTCCAATCTTCCACCGTATCCAATTCAAACTTCTAACACTGACCTACAAAGCTGTGCATAATCTTTCCCCTCCGTACATCTCCGAACTACTCTCCCACTACACTCCAACACGTCACCTCCGGTCCTCCCAAGATCTCCTCCTCTCCTCCTCTCTCATTCGCTCCTCACACAACCGACTCCAAGACTTCTCCCGAGCATCCCCAGTCTCCTGGAACTCGCTGCCTCAACACGTCAGACTATCCCCTACCCTTGCAAACTTCAAACGGAACCTGAAAACGCACCTGTTCCGAAATGCCTACAATCTACAATGAACTCGCTGCCGCCCGACCACCGTGCGGAGCTGCCGCCCGACCACCGTGCGGAGCTGCCGCCCGACCACCGTGCGGAGCTGCCGCCCGACCACCGTGCGGAGCTGCCGCCCGACCACCGTGCGGAGCTGCCGCCCGACCACCGTGCGGAGCTGCCGCCCGACCACCGTGCGGAGCTGCCGCCTGACCTACACCCCACCTATTGTCTCCTCCCCATAATCCTATAGAATGTAAGCCCGCAAGGGTAGGGCCCTCTTCCCTCTGTACTAGTCTGTCTACTGTAACTTGTATACGTATTTTGTATGTAACCCCCTTCTCATGTACAGCACCATGGAATTAATGGTGCTCTATAAATAAATAATAATAATAATAATAACATAGGGGATCCCTTTAAAAAAAAAATCAGAGAGGAGAGTGGCAAACCATTGGCAGCTCTCACTCTGTACTACATGTTAATCTATATACAAAAGAGAAGCAGCGGCTGCATCTTCCATCGATGAGCTCAGATGTCACAAATACTGGAAGTCTCGGGGGCAGCTCTGAAATTTAAGTGGTTGTCTGCCGTGAAAAGAAAACCCTTAGAAAAGTGGCTTTCTAGCTTTATAAAACCTCTCTTACCCCACTGAGCCTCCTCCACTAATTCCAGTATGTGTTACTGTCGGCCATTTGACAACTTGAGGCCATTTGACAACACCATTGAGGACACTAACTGAGCACAATGACTCTCGCCAAGTTGACAGCGCGAGCCACTGAGCACAGGGGTTAGCTGCAGACAATAGCAGATACCGGGTACAGCAGCGGAGCCTCAGCACTGGACCTGGGGAAGGTGAATATAGCACAGTTTCTTTGTTTCTTAAATAAACTACAACAGGGAAAGATGGATTTTATGAAAGTTGAAAACCCCTTTCAAGGGAACCAACCACCAGGATTTTCATATATAAGCTAAAGCCAGTGCTATACTGGCACTATCAGGCTGATTCTATACATACCTTTAGTGGGCAGCTCGGATGTTTAGGTTTTGAAATCCAAGAAAGTAAAGTTTATAAAATTAGCTTCAAAGGAGCAAATAATATATTCATAGTTATCCCCTCCCCCTGTTAGAATTAGCATATGTATTATACAAACAACTTACTTTGTCTGTTGCAGGACCTGTGTGAGGTCATACCCATGTGACCTGGTATCCAGCTTTGTTGGCTGAGGCCCTGCCCCTTCTGGTCACATGGGTATGACCTTACACAGGTCCTGCAACAAAGTGAGTTGTTTGTATAATACTTATGCTAATTCTAAAAGTGGGAGGGGATAACTATGAATATATGATCTGCTTCTTTGCTGATGTCACTCAACAGGCAGCTCATTTTATAAACTTTACTTTTTTGGATTTCAAAACCTAACCATCCGAGCTGACCACTACAGGTATGTATAGACTCAGCCTGATAGTGCCAGTATAGCACTGGCTTTAGGTTATATACGAAAATCCTGGTGATTGGTGCACCTTAAGAAGAAGCAGTAATGATATAATATGTGATGGTGACACTAATAGTTAAGAGTGTAGTGAAATATAAAACACTTACTACAGCAAAAGCAAATAAACATGACAGTTTTAGGGCTCCATCACATTTGCGTATATCGGATGTTTTATCAGCTAGCACTTGTTCCAATGTTATTCTATTGAACACTGGCGATCAGCATTTTTTTTTTTCTCATGTCGATTTGGCATGTGGGAAAAAAAAACGCTCACTGCATGCTGCGATTGGCAAGGTACCTCAGAAGTCTATGGCTGCGTGTGAAACATTGGACTGCACTTGGATGTTACAGGAATACAGTCCGATATACACAGAGGCAGACAATGGAGACTGTAATCTCTCCATCTTCTCCACACCTGTGCCCCGATTCTCACATGAGAGAGAATCAGATCACCATGAATGACACTTGGATCACGCTCGCAGCAGAGTCTGAGCCGAGGGTCATCCTCATATGGCACCCGATTCTCCCGCATCTAATGCTATACGCAATGTGACCCTGGCCTTAGACCAAAATCCAAACAATAGTGGCGCGATAATACATACCTGATTGTATTTGGCATTAGCAATGTGCTTTGTTTCTAGTTTGCCATACTGAGGGGGTTTACAAGAAAACTGTACAAATGCAGAAAGCTGGTCAAAAATTGCTGGATACATTATCTGCATGTTTTCTGGACCTACACAAATGGCCTGAAAGGAAGGAGACACACAAATTAGTGAAAGTCTAGCTGATGGCACAACACAGGCTCTTATACATGCTGCTCAATTCTGCTTATGGCTCTTGCAGATCAATCGGAGCTCCTTCATGTCTGCAGGGCTACTATCGAGCTCTACTAGATGCCACTATAGAAAGAAGTCATCTGCATGATATTTTCTCTCATATTTACCAAACTGACCAGAGAATAGGATTCTCCAGGTCCGTACAAATATGCAGATTCCAAATATGTATTATTTTTTTATTTTATAAGTGGTGATTTATTGGATTACCGTATTTTTCGGACTATAAGACGCACCGGACTATAAGACGCACCCTGGTTTTAGAGGAGGAAAATGGGAAAATAAAACTTTAAGCAAAAAATGTGGTCATGACACACTGTTATGGGGCGAGGATCTGCTGCTGACACTGTTATGGGGGTAATGTCCCCAAATTCTCTACTAAGGTACCCCATCCTGGTAATGATCCTCCTGCCTTGTATATGATCCTGCTATAAACCCCCATCCAGCCTGTTCACATACCCCCCCATCCAGCCTGTTCACATACCCCCCCATCCAGCCTGTTCACATACCCCCCCCATCCAGCCTGTTCACATACCCCCCCCATCCAGCCTGTTCACATACCCCCCCCATCCAGCCTGTTCACATACCCCCCCCATCCAGCCTGTTCACATACCCCCCCCATCCAGCCTATTCACATACCCCCCCATCCAGCCTGTTCACATACCCCCCCATCCAGCCTGTTCACATACCCCCCCATCCAGCCTGTTCACATACCCCCCCATCCAGCCTGTTCACATACCCCCCCATCCAGCCTGTTCACATACCCCCCCATCCAGCCTGTTCACATACCCCCCCCATCCAGCCTGTTCACATACCCCCCCATCCAGCCTGTTCACATACCCCCCCATCCAGCCTGTTCACATACCCCCCCCATCCAGCCTGTTCACATACCCCCCCCCATCCAGCCTGTTCACATACCCCCCCCATCCAGCCTGTTCACATACCCCCCCCCCTCCAGCCTGTTCACATACCCCCCCCCTCCAGCCTGTTCACATACCCCCCCCATCCAGCCTGTTCACATACCCCCCCCTCCAGCCTGTTCACATACCCCCCCATCCAGCCTGTTCACATACCCCCCCCATCCAGCCTGTTCACATACCCCCCCATCCAGCCTGTTCACATACCCCCCCCATCCAGCCTGTTCACATACCCCCCCCATCCAGCCTGTTCACATACCCCCCCCATCCAGCCTGTTCACATACCCCCCCCCATCCAGCCTGTTCACATACCCCCCCCATCCAGCCTGTTCACATACCCCCCCATCCAGCCTGTTCACATAACCCCCCCATCCAGCCTGTTCACATACCCCCCCCATCCAGCCTGTTCACATACCCCCCCCATCCAGCCTGTTCACATACCCCCCCATCCAGCCTGTTCACATACCCCCCCCATCCAGCCTGTTCACATACCCCCCCCATCCAGCCTGTTCACATACCCCCCCATCCAGCCTGTTCACATACCCCCCCCATCCAGCCTGTTCACATACCCCCCCATCCAGCCTGTTCACATACCCCCCCATCCAGCCTGTTCACATACCCCCCCCATCCAGCCTGTTCACATACCCCCCCCCATCCAGCCTGTTCACATACCCCCCCCCCCATCCAGCCTGTTCACATACCCCCCCATCCAGCCTGTTCACATACCCCCCCATCCCTCCTGCTCATATACTCCCATCCTGCTATATGCCCCCATCGTGCTCATATACCATCCTGGTATATGGCCTGTATCCTATAGCACAGAGAAAAAAATAAACGTTTATACTCACCTTTTCCTCACTCCCTGCAGCACCGATCACATCTTCCTCTCTGGCACGCTGATCTGTGTGTGTGGAGCCGTTCCCCTGCTGCATCGCGATGTCTTCCTGTCTGTGCCGATCAGCTGACCGGCTCAGCACAGATCAGCTGACCGGCTCAGCACAGATCAGCTGACCGGCTCAGCACAGATCAGCTGACCGGCTCAGCACAGATCAGCTGACCGGCTCAGCACAGATCAGCTGACCGGCTCAGCACAGATCAGCTGACCGGCTCAGCACAGATCAGCTGACCGGCTCAGCACAGATCAGCTGACCGGCTCAGCACAGATCAGCTGACCGGCTCAGCACAGATCAGCTGACCGGCTCAGCACAGATCAGCTGACCGGCTCGGCACAGATCAGCTGACCGGCACAGATCAGCTGACCGGCACAGATCAGCTGACCGGCACAGATCAGCTGACCGGCACAGACAGGAAGACATCGCGTGCAGCAGGGGGGCGGCTCCACACACGGGGACGGGTGAGTGCACTGATTCACTGCACCCCGCGCTGGTAATGACGCGCGGGGGGCAGTGAATACAGCCGCACATGATCACTCCAGGCTGTAATTGCCAGGGGTGATCATGCGGACCGGCTCTTTACTATGCGCGCGTCCCCGCTCGTCCTCCCGCCCACCTGTCAGTGCCGGCTTCAGCGCTGAGAGATGGGCGGGAGGATGGGCGTGCATATGTAATGAGCGGGCCCACATGGTCACGGCAGGCGCTGCTGCTGCCTGCTCGTGCCCCCGATGACCCGCAGCACCCTCATTCCCAGCCGCAGCCCTATAGTCAGACCATAAGACGCACCCCCAACTTTCCCCCAACATTTGGGGGAAAAAAAGTGCGTCTTATGGTCCGAAAAATACGGTAATTTATTTTATATTTGATCGATTCTTACATATTTTTAAAAACGTTTTCACTTTCTACTGTATTTGTTAGTCCCCTTAGGGAACTTGCAGACATCAGCAGCTATTTATAGTGAAAATCACGGTTTCCTATGATTGCCAGCTAAGTGCTGGCTTTCACAAGAGAACACTCATGACAGGCACAGGGGGTCTTCAGCAGACCCTCAACTGTCATAGCAAATCATTGGCACCCCGCGAACACATCATTAAATGCCACTGTCAGAGAAAGTTAGCGGCTCAGCTCCATCCACGGCTGTTAAGATGCAGATGATGGCTGAATAAATCAGCCATCATGTGCCAGGAAAGATGATGGGCTGGGGTGCAAGTCAGGGACATGACATAGGACTTAAATGTCACATGTCCTGAAAGGAATAGAAGGAAAGAACAGACTACAAAAATAGAAAGTTAAAAAGTCCTCTTTTCCAACCTATGCATAGAAGAAGGGAATTTTGTTTACTTACCGTAAATTCCTTTTCTTCTAGCTCCTATTGGGAGACCAAGACAATTGGGTGTATAGCTTCTGCCTCCGGAGGCCTCACAAAGTATTACACTTTAAAAAGTGTAACCCCTCCCCTCTGCCTATACACCCTCCCGTGGATCACGGGCTCCTCAGTTTTGGTGCAAAAGCAGGAAGGAGAAAACTTATAAATTGGTCTAGGGTAAATGCAATCCGAAGGATGTTCGGAGAACTGCAAACCATGAACCAAAAGAACAATTCAACATGAACAACATGTGTACACAAAAAAACAACCAGCCCGAAGGGTACAGGGGCGGGTGCTGGGTCTCCCAATAGGAGCTAGAAGAAAAGGAATTTACGGTAAGTAAACAAAATTCCCTTCTTCTTTGTCGCTCCATTGGGAGACCCAGACAATTGGGATGTCCAAGAGCAGTCCCTGGGTGGGTAAAAGAATACCTCAATAAAAAGAGCCGAAAAAACGGCCCCCTCTTACAGGTGGGCAACCGCCGCCTGAAGGACTCGCCTACCTAGACTGGAGTCTGCCGAAGCATAGGTATGCACTTGATAGTGTTTCGTGAAAGTGTGCAGACTAGACCACGTAGCTGCCTGACACACCTGCTGAGCCGTAGCCCGATGCCGCAATGCCCAGGACGCACCCACGGCTCTGGTAGAATGGGCTTTCAGCCCTGAAGGAAGCGGAAGCCCAGAAGAACGGTAGGCTTCGAGAATCGGTTCCTTGATCCACCGAGCAAAGGTTGACTTGGAAGCCTGCGAGCCCTTACGCTGGCCAGCGACAAGGACAAAGAGCGCATCTGAACGACGCAGGGGCGCCGTGCGAGACACGTAGAGTCGGAGTGCTCTCACAAGATCCAAAGAGTGCAAATCCTTTTCACACTGGTGAATTGGATTAGGGCAAAATGAAGGCAAGGAGATATCCTGATTGAGATGAAAAGGGGATACCACCTTAGGGAGAAATTCCGGGACCGGACGCAGAACCACCTTATCCTGGTGAAACACCAGGAAGGGGGCTTTGCATGACTGCGCTGCTAGCTCAGACACTCTCCGAAGTGATGTGACTGCCACTAGGAAGGCCACCTTCTGCGAAAGACGTGATAGAGAGACATCCCGCAGCGGCTCGAAAGGTGGTTTCTGAAGAGCCGTTAGCACCCTGTTAAGATCCCAGGGTTCCAGCGGACGCTTGTAAGGTGGGACTATGTGGCAAACTCCCTGCAGGAACGTGCGGACCTGCGGAAGCCTGGCTAGGCGCTTTTGAAAAAAACACGGAGAGCACCGATACTTGGCCCTTGAGAGAGCCAAGTGACAAACCCTTGTCCATTCCGGATTGAAGGAATGAAAGAAAAGTGGGTAAGGCAAACGGCCATGGAGTAAAACCGTTATTAGCGCACCAGGATAGGAAGATTTGCCAAGACCTATAATAGATCTTGGCAGACGTAGGCTTCCTGGCCTGTCTCATGGTGGCAATGACATCCTGAGATAACCCTGAAGACGCTAGGAGCCAGGACTCAATGGCCACACAGTCAGGTTGAGGGCCACAGAATTCAGATGGAAAAACGGGCCTTGTGACAGCAAGTCTGGGTGGTCTGGAAGCGCCCACGGTTGACCCACCGTGAGGATGCCACAGATCCGGGTACCACGATCGCCTCGGCCAGTCTGGAGCGACGAGAATGGCGCGACGGCAGTCGGACCTGATCTTGCGTAACACTCTGGGCAGCATCGCCAGAGGAGGAAACACATAAGGCAGTCGAAACTGCGACCAATCCTGAACTAACGCGTCCGCCACCAGAGCTCTGTGATCCCGAGACCGTGCCATGAATGCCGGGACTTTGTTGTTGTGCCGTGACGCCATGAGATCGACGTCCGGCGTTCCCCAGCGGCGACAGATCTCTCGAAACACGTCTGGGTGCAGAGACCATTCCCCCGCGTCCATGCCCTGACGACTGAGAAAATCTGCTTCCCAGTTTTCTACGCCCGGGATGTGAACTGCGGAGATGGTGGAAGCTGTGGCTTCCACCCACTGCAGAATCCGTCGGACTTCCTGGAAGGCTTGACGACTGCAAGTGCCGCCTTGGTGGTTGATGTATGCGACGGCAGTGGCGTTGTCCGACTGGATACGGATCTGCCTGCCCTCCAGCCACCGATGAAAAGCCATTTGGGCTAGATACACTGCCCTTATTTCCAGAATATTGATCTGAAGGGATGACTCTATTGGAGTCCAGGTTCCCTGAGCCCTGTGGTGGAGAAAAACCGCTCCACACCCTGACAGGCTCGCGTCCGTGGTGACTACAGCCCAGGTTGGGGGTAGGAAGGATTTTCCCTGCGACAGATAGTTGGGAAGGAGCCACCACTGAAGTGACGTCTTGGTTGCAAGGGAAAGAGAGACGTTCCTGTCGAGGGAAGCCGAACTCCTGTCCCATTACGGAGAATGTCCCATTGGAGTGGCCGAAGATGGAATTGCGCGAACGGGACTGCCTCTATAGCTGCCACCATCTTCCCCAGGAAGTGCATGAGGCGCCTTAAGGGGTGTGACTGACTCCGAAGAAGGGATTGCACCCCTGCCTGCAGAGAAAGCGGTTTGTCTCTCGGAAGCTTGACTAACGCTTGCTGGGTATGAAACTCCATCCCAAGGTACGTCAGTGATTGGGTCGGTGTCAACTTGGATTTCTGGAAGTTGATGATCCACCCGAACCGCTGGAGAGTCGCCAGAGCGACAGATAGACTTTGTTGACACGCCACCCGAGACGGGGCCCTGACTAGGAGATCGTCCAAGTAGGGAATCACCGAGTGGCCCTGAGAATGCAGGACTGCCACAACGGATGCCATGACTTTGGTGAAAACCCGTGGTGCTGTCGCCAAGCCGAAAGGCAATGCCACGAACTGGAGGTGTTCGTCCCCGATGGCGAAACGCAGGAAACGTTGATGCTCGGGTGCGATCGGTACATGGAGATAAGCATCCTTGATGTCGATCGATGCTAGGAAGTCTCCTTGTGACATTGAGGCGATGACCGAGCGGAGAGATTCCATCCGGAACCGTCTGGTTCTCACATGTCTGTTGAGCAGCTTGAGGTCCAGAACAGGACGGAATGACCCGTCCTTTTTTGGCACCATGAACAAGTTGGAGTAAAATCCGCGACCACGTTCCTGAAGGGGAACGGGGATAACAACTCCTTCCATCTTTAGAGCGGCTACTGCCTGAAAAAGTGCGTCAGCCTGAGCAGGGGGCGGAGAGGTTCTGAAGAAGCGAGCCGCAGGACGGAGAGCTGAACTCTATCCTGTAACCATGAGACAGAATGTCTCTCACCCATCGGTCTTGAACATGTGGCCACCAGGCGTCTCCAAAGCGGGAGAGCCTGCCACCGACCGAGGATGCGGTCAGGGGAGGCCGAGAGTCATGAGGAAGCCGTCTTGGAGGCAGTGCCTCCTGCGGCCTTTTGTGGGCGAGACTTGGATCGCCATGCATAGGAGTTCCTCTGGCCTTTCTCCGGCCTGTTGGACGAAGAGGATTGGGACTTGGCGGAGGGACGAAAGGACCGAAATCTCGATTGAACCTTTCTCTGTTGAGGTCTCTTAGGTTTGGCCTGGGGTAAGGAGGAATCCTTTCCTTTGGATTCCTTAATAATCTCATCCAATCGTTCGCCAAACAATCGGTCGCCAGAAAACGGCAAACCGGTTAAGAACCTCTTGGAAGCCGAATTGCCTTCCATTCGCGCAGCCACATGGCCCTGCGGACTGCCACAGAGTTAGCGGATGCTACAGCTGTACGGCTAGCAGAGTCCAGGACGGCGTTCATGGCGTAGGATGAAAAGGCTGACGCCTGAGAGGTCAAAGACGCAACTTGCGGAGCAGAATTACGTGTGACAGCATTAATCTCAGTCAGACAAGCCGAGATAGCTTGGAGTGCCCACACGGCTGCAAAGGCCGGGGCAAAAGACGCGCCCGTGGCCTCATATATGGACTTCACCAGGAGCTCAATCTGTCTGTCAGTGGCATCTTTTAGCGATGAGCCATCTGCAACCGACACCACGGATCTAGCCGCCAATCTTGAGACTGGAGGATCCACCTTGGGACAGTGAGCCCAACCCTTAACGACTTCAGATGGGAAGGGGTAACGCGTGTCAGTGAGGCGCTTAGTAAAGCGCTTGTCCGGGACCGCTCTGGGCTTCTGGACAGCGTCCCTGAAGTTAGAGTGATCAAAAAACGTATTGCGTGTACGTTTGGGGAACCGAAACTGGTGTTTCTCCTGCTGAGACGCCGACTCCGCTACAGGAGGAGGCGGGGGAGAAAGATCTAACACCTGGTTGATGGACGAGATAAGATCATTTACTAAGGCGTCCCCCTCAGGTGTATCAAGGTTAAGGGCGACGTCAGGGTCAGAGCCCTGAGCTGCGACATCCGCCTCGTCCTCCAGAGAGTCCTCAAGCTGGGATCCCGAGCAGCGAGAGGAAGTCGGGGAAGAGTCCCAGCGAGACTGCTTAGCCGGTCGGGGGCTGCGGTCCGGGCAGGAGTCCTCCGCCTGAGACCGAGGGGCCAACCTATGAGCGCGCTGTGGCGCGGACCGAGAGGGGCCTGGAGGCGACGAGCCAACAGGGGCCGGGGCCTGTGAAGGGTCCGGTCTGGACTGCAAAGCCTCTAGCAGCTTAGAAGACCATTTGTCCATAGACTGTGCAATGGATTGAGAAAGTGACTCAGAGTTTCTCAGCAAAAGAGGCGAACTCTGTCCCTGCAGCCTGGTCAGGGGGAGCAGGGGGGTCTACATGAGCCGAGGGGCCCACCAGTGTCCGAGGCTCCGGCTGAGCAAGCGAAACAGGGGTCGAGCATTGCTCACAGTGAGGGTAGGTGGAACCCGCAGGTAACATAGCCCCACAAGAGGTACAGGCCGCAAAAAAACCCTGTGCCTTAGCAGCTTTGCTCCTTGTGGACGACATGCTGTTGTCTCCTAGGAGAGTGATCACTGAGGGTATATGGGAAAGGGGTATACAGCCCACCGAACAGATAGATATAGATATATACGTATCTAATCCGGCACCCTAGGGGGACCAGCACCGGGTGACCGGTGTGGCTTACCGACCGCTAACGAGCGGAGTGTGTCCTCCAGATTCCCTGCCTTGGATCCCCCGGAGCTGCAGAGCTGTTCACTGAGAATCCTCCACCGGCAGAATGCCAAAAAATGGCTGCCGGAGCTCTCAGGGGAGGAGTGGAGCCGTGGGCGGCGCCAGCAAAAGTGCGGGAATCTGGGGTCCCCACAGTGATTAGTGAGAGGGGAGGAAACATGCAGGATGCTCCAGCCCTCACATCCGACGTCAGGTCGGTATTCCATCCCTTACCCCTGACAGGCAGGCCCGGGGGCGGGATTTTTGCGACTAGGCCGCGATGAAGCCGGGGACTAAATTTGAGACCGCGCCCGACAAGCAGGCACGGTCGGCGCGGAAGTCCACCAGCCTCCTGAATTCAGCAGCCGCCGCGGCTTCCGGGAAGAAGGTGCGCTCCCTGCATCCCTATGGGGACACAGAGTACCTTTGAGTTGCAGGGCCCGGTCCCTGAGGTTAAAGAGGCTCCGGTCCGGCAGGTTCCCACAGGGGCTGCGGATGGAGCACGGTCCCAGTAAATGGATGACCGCTTAGGATCACACTTCTCCCAGAGCCGCTTAAGGGATGGTGAAGGAGACGGCATGTGGCTCCAGCCTCTGTACCCGCAATGGGTACTTCAACCTTAACAACACCGCCGACGTAGTGGGGTGAGAAGGGAACATGCCGGGGGCCCTCTTTTCTTCCAACCGACATAACTAAGTTGAGAATGCATGAGTGGATGTGTGCCTCCTTCCACACAAAGCATAAAACTGAGGAGCCCGTGATCCACGGGAGGGTGTATAGGCAGAGGGGGGGGGGGTTACACTTTTTAAAAGTGTAATACTTTGTGTGGCCTCCGGAGGCAGAAGCTATACACCCAATTGTCTGGGTCTCCCAATGGAGCGACAAAGAAATTACATTTTTAAATATTATTGATTAGAAAATTCTCAATAGTTTGTATAATAAAGTTCCTATGCAGA
This sequence comes from Anomaloglossus baeobatrachus, assembly GCF_048569485.1. Taxonomy (NCBI): domain Eukaryota; kingdom Metazoa; phylum Chordata; class Amphibia; order Anura; family Aromobatidae; genus Anomaloglossus; species Anomaloglossus baeobatrachus. The sequence continues at coordinate 241,812,691 of NC_134356.1, forward strand.
TCTATGCATAACCATGGTAACAGACTACAAACAAAAGTGGTGTAGTCAGATTCTGCAGACACACATCCTTCCATCTGTCGCCTTCTTCTTGCTAATCTAAATGTATGTAAGAAGTAGGGGATAGATGGAACTGCCTGTGACTAATGTTTTAGGCTATAGATGGCAACCAAGCACAATGATACTCTGCTACCTCGAAGACAAATTAAATTATTTAGACGGGCTCATAATTTAACCAAAGTGTGTACTAATATTTAAATGAATGAAATACGAATATAACATATTGCGTAAAGCAAGTAATTTTTTTTAATTAGCAATATAGTTTATAAAAGATTTTAGTTTATATTTTTTTTTCTGCTTTCTGCATTGGATAGCTTGTTGCCATGTAAGAAAGAAAAAGCCAAAAATGTGAAAGTGAAGATGAGACTGACAGTCACCTTTTGTAGGACATCCAAAGCTGTAAGCACAGATTCCTGCAGGCTTGTCAACACTGCTTCAGTATAAGAGGGGAGGATGAAAGGAGAGGCATCCGAGCTTATAGGCACTGACACAGCCCCATGTAATATAAGCCCAAGCTTTTGTAGGTCATCCATGTTAAAAGCAGTTTTGATGTGCTGATAAAGAGCTGGGAAAATCTGAATTAAAGCTGTGAGGAATGGCTGACTTGGAATAAAAGTCAGTTTGTCACATGTTGTTGGAGGCTTTGTACTTTCTGAACCAATCCTATACCAGGTGTTCCAGGCAGCCCACCACAGAGCCGAGTCTTCAATCTCATCCATGGCGATGGGCTGCTCAGAACTACTGTATCTGTTAAGTCTCTCTCCAGCAGAGTCCGCTCTCATCAGTGGTCTACCTGGACCAGCAGCTGTGACCGGTCCAATGAGAGCAGGTACTGTAACTGAGATACCAGGCAGTGCCTCTGGCCTATCCAATTCTCGGGTTGGGCTAACAATCTGCAAAATTTCCTGTAAACTTTTGAGAGCGGCTAAAGAGACTTCATTGTTCTTACTGAGCGCTGCGGACTGAATGTGATCCAGGAGAACATCCCAGGCATTCGAAAAGTCACCTACATTAAAAAACAATGAAGATAAAAGGAATAATCAATAGATTAATTTCAGAAATAAATCATGATACAAAGTGTTTTCCTTCAATGATATATAAAAAAATTCAAAAATTACAAAATATATATTACACACATGATGAAAAAAGAACCATCACCAGTCTCACCAAAGTGAAATGAGTCCATTAAGATGACGTGTCAATGCTCCATTTCAGGCAAGTTCTGTAGAGACGCAGCATTGGGACATGCCATCCACACCTGTTATGGTGTTTTTGGGACCTTCCCTTTCTCAAATCACAAAAATGGCACTCATGTGACCACATCTTCCTCCCGGCACTTCCTCAGTAAAGTGCTGGGAAAGCGTGACCACGTCTTCCTCCCGGCACTTCTTGTTGGTTAAGTGCAGGGAAAGGAGGCACTCACGTGATCATGCTGACAAGGGCTCCTGGTACTAATAAAGTGCTGGGATAAGAAACAGCCCCACCATCACAGTGTAGGAGCAGGTGGAAGAGTGCCGAGTGTCGCGGGAGCAGCGGACTGAGGACGGCAGACCTAATATGGGGAAGTATTTCTGTCAGCGCGGTCACATAGGAAAAGTCTCTCGCCATTAAGTTGGCACAATTCATTTTGATCAAAACTGTGGAAGTCTACTTTTTCCTCCCATGATGTTGCCTTTTTAAGACTGAACAGCGTGTTCGTGGGTTGAAAGTAAATGATCACAGAGCAGACCAAATTAAACACCCTATTGAATAACAATATTTGCATATTTGGAGCCAGTAATTTCAGTGCCCTGTATCACCACAATGGAGGTCAATTTGTGAAAGGTCCTTTAAGTGCCATTCCATCCAAACATCTAGTGCAGTGAGGAGGCTTGAAAAAAAAAAAAAAAAAGGCACCCCGTGTGGTCAACGCCTGCTGTATACTACATTTGTACATCAATGTCCCTTTGCATTAGACAATTGTACTTATTTTTGTAAGAGAAGAGAATATCTGAATGGGGTTAGGGTAGGGAACCCTCTATCTTGGTGCACTGACTCATTGTGAGTTCTGTGGAAAAGCTCTGTCATTACACCGGTAGCTCTAGGTGTCACTATGGTAAGGGAGCTTGACCTAAATGTGGCTACTGACCTGCTCTCACACCTGAAAATGGCTCTAAAGGTCAGAAAGGTAGGGGACCTCTGGTCTAGACACTAGTTATACTAGTTATATGGAGAAGGATTGCCTGCTAACAATCACTGATGTAATGGTATCGTACAGCGACAAAAACAGCGACATCTAAACAGGACTTATGAAAATCTGTGGCAGGGGAATACAAAGTCATCTGCTAATGCCAAGACTCAATTCCCACATATCGCCAACACAAAGAAAATTAAATATGAGAGTTCTCATTTCAATCATGCCAGGTCTTCCAAGAAAAGGCACTCGTTGTAGCCCGCCTCGGCTTTAACTAATTGATACCCAAGAAGTGACTTCCCCCTCGATTAATGCATAATATCCAACCAAAGTATTACTCAACACATTACAAAGTTTGATCATACCTAACGGCTGTAAGAGGTATCGTCTGGTGTTGAATATTCGGGCTACACCCGCTAGAGTTAGTACCCAGGTTTCTGCCCACTGTTTCTCTGCTGTATCCCTGGAATGGTGTATGAGGATGTTCCCACCTCCAGATTCAATCTTCTCCTTATCAGCAGTGGTAGAAGACTCTCGAACTTGATCTAAAAGATGGAACAGAACCTAGAGAAGAAAAGTAAAGAAGTCAGAGAAAGGTGCGTTTCATAACCCGTCATGAAGGTACAATAGTATAATAAGGAATAAAATAACCTATGTAATGCAAAATATTATATATTCATATTCATTCAGCTTTTGCTAGCAAACGCCTTGATTTTATTGAGATGGAGACTGATGGGAAAACATTGCTACTGCTCAAGGTAAATATCATCATCGAGAAGCTATGACACTTGCTAAGAAGTCAGAAAAATTGACCACACCCCAGCATAAATGCTGCACACACACATGTGGACATAAAAAGCACAAAAACCCTTTGGTGAACCCCTGCCCATACCTTCCAAATGACAGTGTGCCATGTTTGATGCTGCAGTAACGTTCCATGAGCCCCGATTGTAGAAAATAATGTCTGGCCAGCACTCTTTCTGACAGCAGGACGCGTGTCTACACAAAGTTCTCCCAATTTGGCATAAAGACACAGCCATAGGCAATCAAATGGGGGAGCAGGGTGGAAGGGGCGATTTAAAGTCACTCCTTTTTCTTTTGCTTGCACCTGAAGCAAATCCTCCTCTCGGTTTAATTCCTTTTCTATAGTTTCTCCTCGTTGAAAGAAGTAATCTGAGATATTCCACTGCAAACCAAAATGATGGTATGTTAAACACTGCACAGTTTTCATTTCTCTATGTGAGGCTTTGATTTTTGTGAGTGTTGTTATGACCCTGTCATGTAGTTTTTTCGATAACAAACACGTATTTATTTAAAAGAACAAAACACTTTATATGCTTAAGTGAATGCAGTACATACATTAGGTCTCAGTCGTAGGGGTGACTCTTTTGCTTGGTTCAGTCACTATCACTCAAGTTCAGTCACATTCTTTTTTTTAACTTAGTCACGCCCCTCTATCATTGTAATTGATTGCAATCACCACAGGTCCTTCATCACTAGTTCTCCAATGCTGAGCAAATCCTGATGCCAGCAAAGTCAATGACAATTCTGACGTTTTGTGCACATGTTGCTTTATTTCCCTTGCAGATTTGGTGCAGAAATAATTCTGCAACATATCAA